>NW_024355008.1:9297259-9590419 GCF_902729225.1 Pteropus medius
ATATATATATATATATATATATATTTGGAAGTATATACATATATATACTTTCAAATATATATATGATTACTTCCAAATATATATATATACTTCCAAATATATATATACTTCCAAATATATATATATATATACATATATATATATATACTTCTATATATATATATGATTAAAATATGTATGAACATCCTAACAAGGGTTTGTATGGCAAACATCTTTTTACACAGCTAGGGATTCACTTTATAGTGCTAAGAAATATAAAGAGTGTAACTTTTCTCAAAATCACATGCTATGTGTAAAGTATCATTAAAATACTAATATTTCTAAAAGTATTCATACAGAATTTCCATTTTTTAAAATGTGTAGACTAAGGAAAGAATCAGAAACTAGATGCATTTATATATATATACATTCATAGATTTCTCAAATTCGTTGTTTAAAACTTGACTTTTGGTAATTCCTTTTCAAATTTCTTTAACATTTTTGCCTTACTTTTGGCACTTATTTTCACTTTCTCAAGATAGTAAACTAGAAATATTTCTTTCACCTCTTTCATTCTCATTTCTCACATCTGACCCAAGTGCTATCATATCTGCCTCCAAAATATAGGTTGGCTCTGTCTATTTCTTTCCACCACCACTGCCACTGCCTTCATGAACAATACAGTTATTTGTCACCTACGTTACTAAGAAAGCCTTCTTATTGGTGACCTAACTTCTACTACTGTCCTCCTCAAAGTTATTTTCCACTTCAAACCGGAGTAATCTTCACACTTTGGAGAGAGCTTTTCTACTTAAGTCTCTTCATGGTATCCCTTTATGTTTTACAGAATATGCAAAATCCTAAAAAAATAAAGGTGAGGGGGTTTGGGGGGGATGTGCTCATAATGTCCTGCATGAATTGAGATCTGCTGTCCTTCCAACCTCGTTTAACCCTAGTCTCCATTACCGCCTCTCAGAGCATTTCAGCCACATTAGTGTTCTTTTGATTACTGAAAGTTCTTTCCTGCTCCAGGGTCTTGCTGTTTTTTTCTCCTTTGGGAGACCTTCTCCTCTTTCTTCTGCTATTAGTATTTTTTTTTCTTTTAAAATATTTTTATTTGTATATACTTATTTATTAAAATTATTACAATTTGAATTTTACGTAAAAATTTAAAATATTTTAAAATATCTTGTTATTTTAGATTCATTATTTTGTAGGTATATTAAAGTAAAACTGAGGTACAGTAAACCACACATAATTAAAATCAACACCATGATGTGATTTGACATACATACTCACTCATGAAACCATCACTAGCTCAGAGCCATAAAATACAAAGACAGACTAAAATTGTTCAAGTTTAAAAGGTTAAAGACTAGGACGTGGTTCCATAGTATAGAGGTTAGCATGTCTGCTTTGCACACGGAAGGTCTTGGGTTCATGCCCCAGTGGAGCCACAGTCCTTCGTCTATGGCCATGCCAATGTGAACAAGCCTGATGTCTGATCTCAGAAGCTGGCATCCTGGTTATTACGTGGATGGGAGATCACCTAGGAAGACCAGGTGCTATAGGCATAAAGAATAATAAGTAAAAGGATAAAAGCTAGGGAGAATATGTGAACTTGGATGAAATCTTGGAGCCGAATTTCTTCTTTTGCTATAAATGACACTATTAGGACATTGGGCAAAATTTGAATGTAGGCTATATATTAGATACTATCCTATGTCAATGTTAGTTTTCATATTTTTGTAATTTTACTATGGTTATATAATTCAATATTTCTGTTCTTAGAAAACACATCCACACACATACAAATGCAGAAATAAGACAAATATGGTTGAATATATACAACTGGGAAATCTGTGTGAATAACCATAGTGCTTTGTAGTATTTTTTGTAACTGTTCTATATATTTGAAATTATTTTAACATATGAAGTTATGAAAAAATGTTATAATGCCAAAGAATAGTGAATTGTAGAAGGTTAATCACATACTATTTTTAGTGGAAAAATAAGGTTTAAAACTATATATACTGTATCAGTATATATGTACTTAAAATGCTAGAAAGAAAGATAAATATTAATAATATTTAACTCTAAAGGTTGGAATCGTGTGTGATTATAACTTTTCTTCTTTATATATTCCCATATTATCAAAATACTACAATAGATATGCATTATTTTTATCATCAGAAAAAAATGTTAAACATATTTTATAAGTAATTACATAGTTGAAGGCCAAATAGCTATCTCTTGAAAGTTAACATGTATTGTATTCTTTTTCTTTTCTCTCTGATAATTAACATTTATTTTAATTCCATTGAAGACTCTTTTAACTCTTAAAATAACTTACTTCTGTGACTACAGTCATAAGCAGTGCAGCCTTCAATTTCTTGTAGCAATTCTAATGAAAGCAAGAATGGCTAATAAGAGTAGAGGACTATGAGTAAAATATACTTGGGTTCAAATCTATATACTAGCTGTGTGCTCCAAAACATTTTTCAGTTTCTTTATTTTTCAAATAAGGAAAATATTAGTTAGTATTTCATAGGATTTGTTATAGCACAAATTGTATCCCTCTCTAATTCTTGTGTTGAAATTCTAACCCTCAGTACCTCAAAATGTGACATATTTGGAGATTGAGTTTTTACAGAGGCAATTATGTTAAAATAAGATAATTGGGGTGAGCTTTAATCCAATGCGATTTATAAGAGGAAATTTGAACCTAGACAGGTATAGAGGGAATACGATGTTAAGAGACACAGGGAGAAGATAGTCATCTAAAGGCTATGGAGAAAGAAGCCTGGACCATACATCTCAAGGCTCTCAGAAGGAACAAGTCTAGCTAATAGCTCAATTGCAGATTTCTAGCTTCTGGAAGTGTGAGAAAAGAAATTTCTGTTATTTAAGTCAATCAATGGCTAATAATTAAGAGTAGAGGACTATGAGTAAAATATACTTGGGTTCAAATCTAGTTGGTGTGTTATGGCATTCTTAGCACACTAATGCAAGGTTATAGGAAGTATTAAATGAGACCACTTGAGTAAAATTTTAGTAAGTCTGGCACAAAATTAATTTAGTAAATGGTATTTGTCATTATTATATTTTAAAATATAGAAATATAGATGTTCTCATGATTAACTATGGATTCTTTTTTCTTTATAGTAAATCTTAAAACAAAATGCAATTAATTTTTTATCAATTCTTAAGACAAACAGAAACCATGACCTGAAAAATCTTTCTTAAAATAATTATAATTAAATATTAAAAATGACTTTGGAATTAATTTAATCTAACTCTTATTTTACTGAGAATAGAAAGATTACATAATTTTTGTTTAGGTAGAAAGCAAGTCAGAAGCAAAACCATTTTCATTGTACACATCTGCAGATTTTCATTCAAGAATTGTTTTAAAGCATGGTATGTTACTTATAGCTTTGTTTGCTTTATCTTATAAAGTCATTTTTCTAAATAAGAAGTTTTTTTTCTTTTTTTTCTTCCTACTTTTCAGAATTAATTAGTATTTCCCTATCTCTATGTAAAAGGATGTACCTTAATTGTCCAAATTACTTGTATTATATAGAAAATATTTGTCTTTTGAGTAGGAAGATTATACTTATGAAATTTCTTTAGATTCCAGGAAGCATCCAGATGCATAGTTTAAAGCTGGCATAGATACATGTATTGCCACAGAATCTGCTAGAATCCTGTTTAAAAAGGTGTGTCACACCAGTTGGCCACATTGGAGAAGCACTGATGTAAAGATTTGTGAGCCCAGGCAAACTCTGAGGCAGCCTGAAGCTGTGAATTTGGGTGTGGGTGTGAGGATGATATACTGAATTTAATTGAGAGGCAATTGAGGTCATAACTACAAATAATACAGTGTGGGTCACTCAGAAACAAATGTTAAAAAGAATTATACTGGGTTGGAGGGAACCATACATATCAGGACGAATAACTGAACATCTGGTCAGACATTAATCTATTCTATTCTTTCATTACTCTGATAGCCTGATTATTTATAGCAATTGCTGATTACTTACAGCAATCCTGTTTCTTTGTACAATGAAGAAAAGGGCAAAACAGAGAGATAAAACAGAAATAGGAGAAACAGTAGTTACTCAACCAATAAGGTTATTTCAGGTCCTCTTTCCTCAGCACGGACTCCTTTTCTAAAGCTGGGACCACTTGACCTTTATTTTTAAGATCAAGTCCACCTCAATATCAAGAACCAGTCTAGAAAACAAACAGGGGAAATCTGAGAAACTCGATACCATCACTCAATATTTTCACTGATGTGACTGGTCTGACCCAGACCATGAGCCACAGACCCAATATAAATGGATCTCTGCCTTATTGCTCTGGTTAACTCTTGACCTTATACTCATGTCTAAAATGGGCTTGTGCTTCAGATTTCCTAGCCCAGGCACCTCTCTTGATTAATAGTATAATATGGTGTCCCAGGTTTGGAAAATTTTATCCTTGTCAGTCTTTCAGGAATGGCAGCTCTAGACCTAAAAGCCACATCTCTAGGCTCTGGTTTCTCCTGCTACCCAAGGCATCCTGGATCTCTTAACTGTACTCTGCTAGTCCGTCGGGAGCCACCTGTCGTTTCCATTGGTGTTCCCTCTGATACTGGCTGGTGTCCTAAGGGAGCTCTTACTCTATGTTATACCTTTTATATTAAGAGGCCTGCTGTAGAGGACTTCACCACCTGGCTCATTTTCTAACACTAGCCCTTTCTCATTGCCAAGCTCTGTATCATATTATCTTCTCTGCCGCTAATTAGGTATTCCCCTACTTTGTCAGTGATTCAGCTGTCAGATCTATGATGTTCTCAGCTTCCAAATGAGTCTTGAACATGGAAGTAAAGAAAAAATACACTAACACACCAGTGCTAGAGGAGTACTCTCTCTACCCTGCCACCCTGACTACATGAAATGTACAGAACTGTGATGTGTTTTTCATTCACCAACAAGAAGGAAGAAATATTCTCATCGGCTGTATAGGATAGGCTTTAGATTAGGTTATGTCAAAATAACAAACATCTCTATATCTCAGTGGTTTAAAACAAATTAATTTAAAAAAAAAGACTTTTTTTTTTTTTTCTCATACCATATACTTATTTGGGATTGGTAAGGAGAGGTCTACTTACTGTACTCATTCTGGACCTGGGTTTCTCAGACAAGCCACTAACTTGAACTTTCATAACCCCTGTGACAGAGGAGAAAGAGAAAATTCCTTCATGTCTCATACAGGTCATTAAGTATTCAGCCAGGAAACCACACACATACTTTTGTCCATAACTCATTGACTAGAATTAGTTACTTGAGCCCACCTAACCCCAAACAGGTCCCAAAAATGCAAGCTACCAAATACTTTAAATGGGGAGAACTGGAAATTTTTATCAAATAGCATTAATAATTCAGAGTGGCCAAGCTAATGTAAGCACCAAGCCCTGCCTGTGCCAAAGCCAGAAAGCACAGAATAAAAAAAACAAGGAAGGACAAATAAATGTCCAGTAATCAGAAAATGAAATATAGCAGTGAACTGCTGAACTAATGAGAGAGACAGGAAGCAAGAGCTAGAGATGCAGAGAAAAAAAGTGACATCAAAGATAGACAATAGCAACCAGAAGAGGGGCAAGCACAGCAATATGAAGCGACAAGTCAAGTCCTCAATGCCTCAATAGTCTCCAAAGTAAGTATTTATTTATACTGTGCTAACTCATGGTCCTAACAACTAAAGTTCACAGGAAGATAATTTCATTAAGAAAATACTCAATTATACTTATTTCACTCGGTTAATAAGAAATTAACACTTTCAGTGTTGAATCTAAAAGTCTGAACTATTGATATAATAGGTTTACAAGGCAACATTGATTCAAAGAATAGAATGGGAATGATCTTTGGACTATAGATACACTTCCCTTTCACATTAGTAAAATAAGGAGAGAAATGTGAACTCAGGATATTCCACGTAAAGTGATTTTTACCTCAGAGTTGAGAGATTGTTTAGAATTTGAGAGTTTCTGCTTCCACTTACCAATGTTAATGAAGCACAGATTTCAAAGTCACCTTAGAATACCCTGTCAGGGAAATCCTCAGGGGCCAAAATTTGCATAGCATGTCTGAGAGTCTATCTTTGAAAAACATTCCATTTAGGGGCTTCATTAAATTCTATCGGGTGACTTTTTAACTTCTGAGATGAACCCGTTTTCAATAGCTTGATGGACTTCATGAACATAATATGAGAAACCTTTAGCTTCTAGTTTAGATAAACTTGAAAAATAGATGATTCATTACAGTATTGTCTAAAAGTTTCAAACTAAATTGGAAATGGGCAATCAAATATTAAGAAGTCCTTATTTAATGACAATAAGCTAACAAACACCCCATGATGTTTGTGACTGGGTTTTGGACCTTTAATGTTTGGACCTACAATCATTCATATCTCTCCTATCTCTGAGAATAATTTGAATCAAGAAATATGACAAATAACATTTATTTAAAGTTAAAGTCATGAATAAGGGCTTGAAAACATCTTTGGCATGAAATGGCATGAAAACATCTTTGAAATATGTTTGGACTGGGAAAAAGCAAAGTGCAGGGTAGAGTAACTACTCAATAGGGTTAAAAAAAGGATGAAAGCCAATATGTATTGTTACTTACTTGTATATGTATACAAATATTTGGAAAGATATAAAAATATAGTAAGTGTTTATTTGTTGACATTAGGGGGCACTGTGGAGTATCAGCTTGGAGGATGGCGAAAGATTGAAAGGAGAAAAAATTTTTTAGCAAACCCATATGTATATATATACACATACACATAGATATACATTCAAATATATGTATATATATCTACATAAAATTTTAGCCTCATAAACACCTATCCGAAAATCTTAAAAAGTAGTGTTTAATAATAAAAAATAATTACTCCTTAATTAAAGTAAAATTATGGTCAAGACTAAGTAATGTTCCTGGACCAATTCAAACATGAGTGGCAGGGGGGGTGGGTAGTGTCTCCACACCAGCCAACAATTTTGAGGCACCAGCAGGGTGTCCAAGAATTCAACTTTATTCTGACTCTACGTACCTGGGGATAGCATCAGATTCCACAGGTTAAGGGTTCAGTCCTATAAGACTGCTGCACCGTACCCCACAAACACACACTTCATACCTTAATCACAAGGTAGTTACTGTGCTTCTGACCTACAGGCTATAAATTGGAGGTTCCCATAACCCCCTCCTTGAGATCTATTAATTTGCTGGAACAGCTGCCAAAATTCTACTAAATAAGTTATCAATTTATTACAAAAGATACTAAAGGAAATGCATCAACAGTCAGATTAAGAGATACATACGGCAGAGTCCTGAACAAAGCCTTCTGTCCTTGTGGAGCTTGGGGCTTGGCATGGTGGCACATGGAAGTGTTCTGGTTCCTTGAGGTGGAAAAGAACCAAGGAGCTGTCCTCCTGGGTTTTTATGGAGTCTTCATTACATAGTCATGGTTAACTAAATCACTGGCCATCGGCAATTCAATTCTATTGTCAGCCCTTCTTTCCTCTCAGGAGGTAGGAGGTCAGGGTGGGAGTCATGGGTGTGATAAATGGGATGGGAGGAGCGGGGATTGGAAGTTCCAAACCTCTAAACACCTGGTTGGTTCTCCTGGCAACCAGCCCCCACCCTTGAGGGTGGGATCCAAAAGTCAACTTTATTAACATAACAAAAGACACCTTGAATACTCTCAATACTTAGGTTTGGGGACCTGTGAGCCAGAAACTGGATGAAGAACAAGTATCTTAAAAGATAACAATATTCAGTAATTAAACAAATATAAGTTTGGGTATTGGTATATTTGAATGCAATACATTTAAAACATGGTGATTTAAAGCTCAGTAACATTGAAAAACTACAGTATTTGCCTAAAATTCCCATCAGATTTTAAATACCTAATTCTGATGATTTATAGGGCTTAACAAATAAGTCACTTCAGAAATGTCAGCAAGTCAGTGTACATTTAACTCATCATTTCATTTTTGCAAGAGCAATTTTAAGGGCTTTCCAAGAATCAGAAACCCATGTGTTAGAGCTTTGTAATTTCTCTATAATTTGACCAATTCACCAAGTAGAGTAGTTTGAGAAATAGCCATTGAATGCTGAGTTATATTAGAGCAGCTCTTTAAGGAAAGTTACTGTTTACCTGAGCCATAATCTATCTGAATGAACTCAGCATTATAAATCCTCTCTTTATAGTGCATATTTACTTAATACAATGTTTAAGAGAAAAGCAGAGGACAATAAACCATCCCACAAGTCTGTTTTGAACTCTACATTCCCAAGTACTTCACATTCCCAGCACATTTGCATAGCCTTACGTATTTAAGTAGTATTGCATCCCTAGAATACCTCTTCTCCATTTCTTCAGTTATCTAAGTTTCTCCTCAGCTCACATAAAATTCTATTTACTTTCTTTGTTTTCCATTATCATCCTCAACAATCTGACTTTCTGAAGAGCTATTATTAAGGTCACTGATGGACCCAGGTACCAATTATTTCATCTATGCATGGCATGCAACATTTGACAACATTCCCCGAAGTCACAGTGGGGTTAGTAAATAAGATGCTAACTTCATTCAAGAGATTGAGTTCTAATATTGAGACTATGGATCTCATCAATATGGACAACAAACCTTCAAAACTAGCAGGCTGTAAAGTAAAGAGGCATCATAAAATATCCATGCACATGAAGGAGACTGTGTTCAATACTCAGTTCTTAGCCTAAGGTCTGGTATAAAATATATATTTTTTACTCAATAAATATTTGTTGAATAAAGTAATCAACTTCCATTTGTTTCTATACAAAAACTCCATGAAAATGCAAATTTACTGAGGATGTTCTATTAAAACTAAATTTAAGATGGCTTCTTATTCAGAAGTAATAGCTCCTTCTGGCAAACTTTTCACTATGTGAACACCAAATTCTAATAAGCATGGACCAGTTATAAATTTAAATGTTGTGATTAACAAATCAGTTTTAATAGATATTTTATATCTATTGATGATTTGCCTAAAATGTTTTCTTATGCAAGATTCCATAGTACAAATAAGTTTATCAGTTATCTTCTCAACTTGATAGAAATCTAGTTGACAGAAATCAAGGTGAGGACTTAATCTTCTCTCCCCTAGAATGCCTAAGTCCACAAATATATAGTGGCTGATGAAAAATATGAAACATAGAAAAAGTTTGGTAATCACATAAAGTAACTATGTGATTACCAAAGATTGAATAAACTTAGAAAATTTTGATCAATCACAATAGTATCAAAGGACAATTTTGCACCAAGAATCTTTCTTATACCAGTTGTTTAGGGATACTTTTCATTTCCTACTATGAACTCGGAGGTGAGTCAGGAGAACAGAAGAAATTGTTAGGTAGTTAGGTAGCCAAGAGCAAAGGGAGCAAAGGCCTCGCTCTGTAACCATAGAAATGACAACATTGATAGCTCAACTCAAGAGACTGCCCCTCAGCCCTCCCAGAGAAAAACTCATTTTTCAAATAACAATACCCCTACATTCTGGAGTACAAGGAAATAAATGACCATAGCATAGCAACCGGTTTAGGCCAGCAACAAATGCTTGCACAGTAAGGAGTACTCTGACCTTTTCACCTCAGCTTTATTATACCATATTATAATGTCATATATGTGCCCGAAAGTTTGTGAATCTAATTATAACAGACTGAATTCTGGGAAGGAACATGCACAGTTAACAATAGGTTATATAGCAGCCAACTGTCAATCAAAATGACTTCACACATCAGTCAACTAGCACCACCCTGTAACCGCCCATCATGGTTTAAATATAAGACTGACCTCCCCACTACTGTGGGGCTACAGTCTTCTCTAAGGTAGCCCATTTCTCTCTCGAAACATACTTCAATGAATCTTACTTTTCTTATATTCACTGATCTGCAATTCTTTACTGCATCAGCAGAAAGGACCAAGGCCCCCAGCACCACTGGGGCAACGAGGGACTTAGATCACCCCCAACAGTGACACAACCAAAATATTTGAGCAAGGGCTTACCTAAACCATTTTTACTTCATTGATTTTCCAAAGCCTACTCCTGGAAACTAGCCTACTAGAACTCATGAATATTTTTATGCTATTATATACTTAAGGCCTGATATTCAGTTTGGTCATATAGCATTACCAAGTATCATTCTACTGTAACAATCCCACTGACTGTACTGTCTTCCCCAGGCAAGACTAACCTAATTTGATTCTAATATAATTATGTTCTATGATATAGGCATATTACATTCAAAAGTTCAGTCAGGGACATTTACTTGTTAATAATCTTGAATCATTACCAAATTAATTTCAAGTAGCAATGCTTGATATGAGTAATGATTTTATTTTATTCATTGCTGAGTAAATATTTAACAGTGGTTTAAATTTAAACTGTTTATGCAAAACTGTTTTTTTAGAGAATATCTGGTCCAAATCTCTCATTTCAAACAAAAGACCAGAGGACTGGGGAACTTGAGGTCATTCAGGACTTTTACGACCCTACAGTAGAATAAAAGGTAGGTCTCCCAAACTCTTTCAGTTTTACAAATAAAATAATCTCTCTCCCATCAGCATTTCACTTTCCATAGTTATAGTTACATGATCAACCATGGTCTAAAAATATTAAATAGAAAATTCTGGAAATAACTAATTCATAAGTTTAAATTGCCTGCCATTCTGAATAATGTGACAAAATCTCACACCATTCCACTTTGTCTCACCCGGGATGTGAATCATCTCTTTGTCCAGCATATCCATGCTATGTACGCTACAAGCCTGTTGGGCACTTAGTAGCCATCTCATTTATCAAATAGACTGTCCCAGTATTGCAATGCTTGTGTTTGGTTAATGCTTATTTTACTTAATAAAGGCCTCAAAGAGCAAGAGTACTAATGCTGGCAATTTGGATGTGCCAAAGTGCTCTCTTTAAGTGAAAAGGTAAATATGGCACAACAATACATTTTGAGAGAGATATCACATTTACATATTTTTATTACAATATGTTGTTGTAATTGTTCTATTTCATTAGCAGTTTTTGTTATTAATCTCTTACTGTGCCTAATTTACAAATTAAACTTCATCATAGTATTCATATATGTATAGGAAAAAGCATAATATATATAAGATTTGGTACTAACTTGAGTTTCAGGCATCCACTGCGGGTCTTGGAATGTTTTGCCCCCAGGTAAGCAGGGACTATTGTGCTGATTTTATTTATTTTTTTAAAATTTTGGACACACCATGCTTTCTAGCAACAAAGTTTAAAATAAATTATCAAATTAAATGGCATAATTGTGATTATTTAAAGAAGAAAATTGTGAACACATTATTTTAATTTGCTTATTATCCTATTTTCAATTATACTGAAAAATCAAGTGTAAGTGTATTAACAATGAAACAATAATTTTTGTTTTCATGATAATGTTTAGAGTTTCATGATTTCAATACTACTTTTCAAAAATAATTTAAAATGAAGTTATATTTAAATTGTCAGTTATTAAATATGTATACAATTTCTACTATAGCATTAATAGAAATGTCTGGTCTTTAAGTGTTGATGTAAAGATCTAATTGTTCTTACAACTAAATTTCCAAACCATGTATTTCTTCCAATTTTGTCATTGTTCTGATATAGTTCTCTGTATGTTATATTTCAGAGGTGTATTTTAGAATCATTGTTTCACACATATTTTCAAGATGTGAAAGCAAAATTTCATATAATAAAGAGATTTTTATAGAACAGATGCATTAGCCAAGCAAGTTTTTTATAGCTAAGGACAAGGTAAATTCAGTTGAAATTATGATTCTCCATTTCATTTATAAACGCTTATCACTGTGAACATGTTTTGTAAGCTTCAGTAGTCTCAGTGGTTTATAGCAGCCATTGCTAAAGAGTCATTTCTTTTTCAAATGGGGAACAATTGCAGACCCAAGATAGTTCTTTTCTTTCTGAAATGTATATTTTTTATTGGTAAATATAAATGTATTTCTTTAACATTTAACATTAATAGCACACCAACAATTTCAAATAAAATGGGAGTTATGCAGAGATTGAACAGAAAGTAGGTCCTATCATAGTTTAACTAAATGGAGCTCAGTCTCTGAAAAAATGTCATTATTATGATCAGTGTAAACCTGAGCAGATATTCAACTTTTGCAAAATAATATAACCTAACCATTATCAGTTAACAGAAAGTTTACTAGCAGTGTGTATACCATAAGGTCCCAGTTCTCATGTGAGCTGAAGAAGGTAAGATCTCTCACCATGGAGAGGAGTTTGCTAATGTGTTGGGAGAAAAAAACATACTGGGTAAAGTTAACTCCAACAAACAATAGAAATAGCTTCTGTCAGGAGACTACTCAGGGCAAAGTACCAATAAAGAATAAATTTTAGCTGGAAAATTATTTCTTATTATAGCAATTATTCAGATATAGCAGATGTAGTATAGTGGTTCCCAACTAGAAGCCTGGACTACCAATCATTTTGAGCATGAATTATCATACTCAGGATGTATTCATGAGAATATCTTGAGTATTATTATTCTCTTTTTTTGAGATAAGAAAACTGAGTCATAGAGAGTGTAAATCATTTACTTAAGGTCATGAAAGTACCGACTAAAATTGTTGAGGTTCAAATTCAGAGAACCTTATGCCAGTGCCAACTGCTTAATCTTAAAATATACTGGTATCTGAAATTTTTAATGATTAAATAGAGATACATATATTAAAAATAGTAAGAATTACTGACTGAAGTGAAAATCTTTAGAGTTAGAGAGATCTGAGCTTGAATTCCATTTCTATATTTGCTAGGAGAATATATTAAGCAAATTAATTAATTTTTAGCCTCTCAGTTACTTCATGTATTGATTAACTCTTAGTTATCAATATGTACTCTCAATGTGCTCTAGGAAATGTAAATGATCACTTTTAGTCTCAGTAAAGGATGTAGATATGAATGTTGAAGCTGTGAAAATAATGTTTCCGAGCATGAAAGACATATAGTTGAATTTATATTTGACAAGGAATAAGATAAATCATCTAAGGACTAAACTTTTATACTTTTCTCCTGTTTACAGTTATATTTTATGTTAAAATAGTTCTGTAATTTTTATATAAAAATTTTTACAGTTCTGAGTACAGTTGCCTTTTCAGGATTTACCCTGCCCCATTACATTTTTGTCAATTTTATTGAATATAGAAAAATGAAATGACAATTAATTATTATAAGCATAAAATAATAAAGTGCCCATGAAGCTATTTCTTCTTATTATCTACACTATAATAGAAGCAAAGGAAAATTTTCATATGTAACCTGAATATATGTCAGGCTTATTACAGCAGAGTCTACAAACTACATACGTGCTTTTGCCTTTTTATCATTACACTTTATTTTTGTTTTGGTTCCATCAATTTGTCTCACAGGATAAAAATGTTTTAATTTTATCCCAAATCTAAGAAATAAAATTCAGATTATTTTTTGTGATCTGAAAAGACCAGCATAGTTTGTATATCTTATTTCTCTTTTTAAATTACAAAGTTTTCAAAACTAAATCAGCTGTCTCCCATTTAAATTAATATTTTCATTTTACTTTAGAAACACAACAGTTTTAAAATTGTGACTGCAAGATGCAACAATCTACAAAATAATTTTTGGAAGATTAAATACATTATAACATTATTAAAGTAAAATTACATTTTTCTCAGAATAGGAAAATTTCTAAAATAATTCTAATTAGCCTGACATTGAATTCCAGCAATGAAAGTCTTATATTAAATTAATAAATTTTACATCTTCCAATTTATTCTAAACTGTTTTTGTATGTATATATACCAAGCACACACACGCACACACACACGCGCACATACACACACACACACACACACATATATACATAAATGTATATATCCCTTAGAGAAAAAAATATTTATTTCTAAGAAGATATATATATATATATATAAAATTATATATATATATATATATATATAAAATCTCTGAGAAATATTTGCTTAGCGCTAGTCTGCAAATAAGTTGAAAACGGCATGGTGAAAATGTTCAGAAATCTGTAACTATGGTTTGAACAGGTGTTCCCTGGCTGCTCAAGGCAAATAATGTTAGAATATGAAAGGTCAGATATGGCAAAGGAGGAATGCTCCAAATAGTATTAGATTGTTATGGTTTGTCAAGACTAAAAGGCAGTTTCAGGTTTTTACAAGAATGATTTGTAACTCTATCATCTCTATTGACATGCTTAAGATAGGGTAATTTTTTTTTTCTTCTAGGAGTATTCTTACCTTTAACCCTTCCTCCTCAAAAAATTCAAATAAAACAAAAAAGATAAACTTGGGGTTAAAAACAAGAATAGTGCCCTTCCCCCTACAGTCATGTGAGAGGCATTATGAGAGCAGGTGTGCAGTGGTCTGGATTTAGCTAAATTTGGTTCTGCCAATGACTCACTGTTGAGAATGGTTGACCTATTCAATTTTTAAATTGGTACTTTTTGAATAAGCTGGTCCAGGGTAAAGTTGACCGGATATTACACATTAATGGCATAGCTTTTATTAGAGTTTTTTTTTTTCTGTGACTTGCCCAATTATTGAAAAGAACAGCAAATACATCTAAATTTTACTATCCACCCTCCTTTATCCACAACCTCTCTAACATTTTCTATGCTCTGTTCAGTTGGCAACAAGACTGTGTGTTCTTTTGGTCTCACGATGATAATAGATTATTTATTATGTTCATCAACTTGGTTTCCTCAGTGATTTGTAGTGTTTAAGTCACCAAGGCCGCTGTCTCCCCACGGTCTTGTTTTGGAGTGGCAGCCATAATAGCTGGATTGTATCATCTACTACAAAAAATATTTTCTGGGATCACCTAGGTGACCTTTCAGTTGTTTTACTGACTGCATTTAGTAACTTTTTTTAGCACAGAATGAACAATTTTTTACCCTCCCGGACCAGTGTACATCACAATTTAAACATAGCCTTTTAGCTGTTATTTATTTATTTCTTTTTTGAGTATTTTCATCATGCCAGACATTTTGATGTCTACTGGTATTTGTAGAATGGCTAAAAGAGCATCTATGACTTAACATCAGCTATTTTACCTCATTGAATTGTAATCCATCATCTTTCATTACTTTTGCTCCAAGTCCAAACCTACTTGGTTTCTTGTTTCTCCTCTCTTTCAGTATAAATTGATATTCCTCCTCTTCTGAGATGTTTTTCTTTTCTAATCTGACAATTAGCATTTTAATGCCTCCTCAATGCTTTCTTCATTTCTTTTAACACATCTGCCTCTCAATTTATTAATTTGTTTTCTGAAACATATCTTTTTACTGAGTGTGTATTCTTCAAGTTCATTAAATTATATCTAAAGCCACGAAACTAGAACCTCACTCTTCTTCCTGAGAACATTTTGGCAATGAATATGTCCTCGTTTCTTTAATAGGGACCTTGACCAACTAGACTGCAATATCTGGGTCTATTCCCCACTGATCTCATCAGCTTTTTCATTTTAAGCTAATAGAAGAATATGCCTATGTGATTATCTAAATCTACAAAATTTTGCTCCTCTTTTCTCTCTAAATATTTTTTAAAATCATTTGTAAAAAGTTCAATTCATAGAATACTTGTTAGCAACTTCCACCTTCTCTGATATCTTTCAATTCTCATATGTACACATATACATAGTCATGCTCTTTTCATTGTTTTCATAAATTAGTTAATGTAAAACCCTTACGAAACATAACCCTTAGCTGTTATTCCTTTTTGAGCAGTTACATCATACTAGACATTTTGATAAATGTTTATAAAAATAATTACATTTCATTTTCTCAATAGCTCTACAAGGTAGTTATTGTTATTATTTTCAGTTCTTTTTAACAGATATAAAAAATGAAGACTAAAGTGATTAAATATCTTGTCTAAAATTACATAATTAGTAAAGAGATATGTCAAGCCTTCAACTCAAGAAAGTGTAATTGAAAATTCTACATCATTAACCAATAAAGTACATGGTGTAATTTTGCTAAGCACTATTCTGAAAGTGTGAAAACCTGTCTGAGACTGCAAGAATACATATCAGCTAAGATTGAAAAAGAAAAAGGCAACTCTGCCATTAATCAGGCTGGGTAGGGAGTTGGACACAGACAAAACTAGCCCCCAAATTAATGGAAAACATTATGTTTTCAAGGCCGTGCAGTAGAATGCCATAACAACTGTCTTCATATGATTTCTGCTTACTTACCAGTGATGCTTCCAGAAATTGTGTTTTTGTCATCTATTACTTTTGTCATCTATTACTATTTTGTCATCTAATTGCTAAAATGCTGTCACCTAATGACAGCACCTAAGTTAGTTAATTCTCACTTCTCTTAATCCCACCTAGAAGCAGCAACTAGTTCAGAATTAATACCCTCTTCTTTTAGATACTCTTCAAAATCATTCACAGTAATCAAACCTAACAAAAGATGATTCCTTGCTCCCTCGTATTACATAGCATTCTACAGTTCCTCTGTAGTGCCTTCTCTTGCTTCATCATGTCAAATCTAATTAATAAATCTAATTCTGTCAGCCTTCACATTTGTGCCTGGTGGTCTTTGGCTGATTAAGCCTTTAATAACACATAGCGAATTAATATACATAAATAATTCCCAGAGGAGGAAAAACAAATAGCCATTAAATATAAAAAGGAATGCTTAGAAGCTCTTATAATAAAAACTAAAATTAAAATAGTATGCCGCTTTCATTTCTCAATTTTGTAAAGACACTTAAAACTTTTAAAGATTCTGTATTATTAAGATCTGGCAATGAAGAGGTGGAGGCCAAGATACCCTCATGAAGGCAAAAGGAGATATATGCTACTTCAAATTTTCTGTAAGGAAAGTTGGACATAAAATGTTCATTTAAAAACATAACTTTTAATAGGTTATTGGAAAAAATAATTGAAGTACAGAAAATATTTACTAGAATATTTATGGCAGCACTTTCAGGAAAAAAAGAAAATAACGACAAATGATACAAATGTCCCCAAAGAGGCATTTAGTTAAATAAATAATGATGCATGTAAAAAGAATTCTGTGCCAGCAAACAGCCTTTTGTAAATTAACATGTAATGGCATAACATGCTGTTAAATTTAAAAGATAATTTATTAAACAATACATATAGGAAATCAAAATTCCATTAAAGATTTTAGATTTATGTGTATATGTGGGTATATATAGGAAAGATATTAAAATGTTCTTAAAGGCTTTTGCTGAGTGGCAGAATAATGGGTGTCATATTTTCTTTTTGTACATTATATACATATATTTCTTTGAAAAGCAAAATATAAATACAAAGTGTAATTAATTTAAAATCTATAATCATTAAGTCATTATTTCAGGCAACAACAACAGCAACACATGTTAACAGCTAATATCGTCACAATTTTTATTGGCCTATTACTAGCTATAGTTATCTGTATCGCAAATGCTGTGACGCAAATCTGATATCTCCACTCCAAAAATCTTATATCATGAACATATCAGATTGTATTTTTTCAGTGGAATAGAAGGAAAAATAGTAAAGTGAATCAAGAGAAAAAAGTCGGTGAAGTTTGGACCCTCTAACTCAAAGTTAATCCACAAATTAGAGCAAATATATTCCTTTTCATACACTTGATTTAAGACCTTGGAAGATGAAAGAAACTGGTTGAACATACTACTAAACATACTGTGCTGGAAAACTTCCCTCAGTTTACTCCCTCTACTTAAAACCCCACTTCCACAGGGAAGACCAGACTGTTTAGACAGAAGCTGCCAGTAGAGGCTGAGATAAAAGTTATTAGAGCAAAGAATAATTGAAATGCCTTTGATTAAATATAGGCAAGTCTCCCCAATTTCTCACAGAAACATCCTTCTTGAGTTATACCGTCACAAAGAAAGATGGCAGGTGTGGATAGCCTGAAGGTGACCCTGGCAACTGAAGATATAGAATTTCTGACTGTCATTTAGTTGTAGCCCTTTAAGACTGCTAAGTCAACCATGGCATTCGACAGTACTGAGGATTTTTAATACATATCACCTAGCTTCTGGGTATTTAAAACTATTAGTATTGATTGGAAAGTACAGTTATAAAATAATAGATATATGTTTTTTATGATATTTTTATGGTATTCTCCACTGAACTGTGAGATCCATGAGCCATATCATTCACTGGATATGAATAAATATAGCCTTGTGCCTATAATTACTATTTCTCCCATGGTAGCACACGACAACCATTCAATGAAGTTTATTTAAATAAATTTAGCTATGTTCATACCTCATGCATAATTTGTCATGGTAAATAATTTATAGTATATTTAATTTGGAGGCATGAACTCTGCTTACAATAACTGCTTTTTTCATTTAAAAATGCACATAATTTTATTGTTTAATATATAGAAAATATAGAAAATTATAATGAGACCAAAACTTTCCCACGATCTCATTATTAGCTTTTAAAATACTTCTTTCCTTGTATGCAGATTTTACCTAGTTGAAATCAATGTGGGTACATGCATGTAACCTTAATTTAATATTTTTGTCCTAATTTTCAATATAACATTATGTTATAATTCTATTTAGCACCTAAAAGTCTTTTCATAAAAGTCATTATTATTTATATTTATACACTTAGTTGGTATGTATATATCTATAGATAGTAATAAATTCTATTTAATTATTACATCTATCTATTCCTTTCCCAGAATAAGAACATCTAACAGCCCTTGGACCTCAAATTCTGTGTCAAATGTAAATTCAAATATATCCTCTGGTGTAGGCACGATTTAAAATTATCTACATTAATGATTCCTTTTTTTCTCATTATACTTTCACAACTGCCTGAATAGAGGGAGCTATAACTACAGATTCCTCTCTTTTTTTCCAAAAAATTTTGACTTAAAATGCTCTTTTTACATTTAATAGCAGTGGTATATTTCACAGATGTCACAGTAGCATTACAAAGTTAAGCTCAGAAATATTCTATTTCTTTAAAATTTAACTTCCTTTTGGGAATTTATTGTTGATCCTGAAAAGTCACAACATATACATATAAGAAAACATTTGATAAGAGTTATCTCTCTGTCAAAATTCAACAATTAATATTGATGTCTGATTGGAATAAGCGAAAGAAACTGATGACATTAATATGATTCTATTGATTTTTTTAATAATTCAATCTGATTACCCAGTCTTCATAACATAATATTGATGATCAGAAAGCCAAACACTCCACAATGCAAATTTCTCACCCGAGGGTAACATATAAGAAGCAAAAATACAATATTATATTTTAGGTTAAAATTCATTTATTATATACATGATAGACACTTTCTGAGCATTTCAGATGTTCTCAGATACAGTTTCTTTGACCTTGAGGAACTCACTGTTGAGTGGGCATATCAGGTATGTCAATAAATAACTATAATGCAACAGTCAGTCATGTAGAAGAGTTATTCAAAGACTATAACAGAAGAAGGTGTAAATTTCTTCTCTTATGACAAATAATCTCTGTTGACTTATATAACAGAAGGAAAACATTTAGTAACTTGAGAGCCTGTTCATTCATTTCTGACATCATTGACCAATTTTTAGGTAAAGTTTTTTTCTTTCTCTATTTTGACCCAACAACTATCCTTTCAGCTACCCTAATAAGAATGTTAGGGGGAGAGTGGAGTTTGAAGAGGGGGAAAGTGGAATCAGGAAAAAATGCACACATTCTCCAAACTGTTCTCTTTTACAAAAGAGACAGTTCTTTGGACATTTCGACAGGATATATACAGCAAAATTTGTACATTAACTTTTGCTTTGTCTTCTGAGAAATGTATTTCTGTTCAGGTCCATTTGCTGCTAAAAATTGTGTCAGAAAACAAAAATGTTAACCTTTCTTGCTAATGTTCTGTTTGCAGTGAAAATGTGGTATATATATATTTTTTATTCCCCACAAAAAATCATTATGATTTTTCAACCTAAAATGAGAGTAAATTTTACTCTTTAGAGACAAGAATTAACAATAAATTAAACAAGAAAAGAGAAAAAAAAAGAGAAGTAAATCATAGTCATTTGAGAAAAAATAAGAATCTTGGTTGATTTCCTTTCCATTCTATGTTAGTTCAACCCTATCCTACCAGAGATTAAAGACATATTCTGACAATATATTAGAAGGAGATGATGAAGCAGGGAGTTGAAAGATATAACTTTGAATTATATTATCAGGTTTATTAAGAATTTTGACTTACTAACTAGCTTCTAAAGTTGTAATATTTTAACTATCTGAGCCCTTTATTTACATGGAAACTTTTTCATATAGTAAAGCTTCATGTAGAAGAAAAAGATTAATATAAAAGAAACAATTAAAAATAACAAATAATATCTAAATAGAAGTGTCACAGAGAAAATAAATCAGGATAATATGGTAGAAAATGATTTAAATTTTATTGAAAGTTTCTCTATGGCAACATAAAATTTGAGATCTTAAATAAGAGAGAAATATTCATGTGAATAGAAAAAAATTTTCGTACAGAGAGATTGCTAATGCAGAGGATCTGAGAAAAGTCCTTGGAAATCATTCAGAAAAGCATAACCTGATTTGCATTTTTAAAGAGATCACTATCTACTGTGTAGGAAACATTATCAAAGGACAATAGTCAAAGAAGTGAGATCCAGGAGAGAGTTGTGTTAGTCAAGATGAAAAGTGAAGGTGGTGTAAACCACAGTGTTGATAGTAGGGATGGAGGGAAGCAGTTGTAGTCAGGGTATACTTGGAGAATTACTAGAGCATAGAATTAGTCAGAAATACTAACATTTCGTATGGAATGGAAGGAATTGAATAATCAAGCATAAATATGAATGTGGAGGCTTGAACAACTAGAATCTGGTGTAATTTACTGTGATGGGAAATTCTGGGGAAGAAACATGTAAGATGGGGGAGGTGTTCTAAAATAACTTTATTACCCAGACATTTTGTAGCCCCAGCCAAAAGATTAGAGAAAAATCAAGAAAAATAAGAAGAAACGGTTTAATAAATATTCTAAATTTTTTTAAGCATTAAAGTATAATTGACATACAATAAACTTTACATATGTAAAGCATGCGATCTGATAAATTTGACATATATACATCTTTAAGATCATCACTACACTCAATGTAATGAACGTTAAGTATCACCACCAAAATAATCTTTATGCCCCTTTGTAAAATATCTCTCCTGTCCCTGCCTGCTCTCATCTCATGGGAAACATGGAAACATGAGATGAGGGCAGGCAGGGATAGGAGAGATATTCAATAGAAATTAGTTTCATTTAATAGAATATTATATAATTGAAATATTTAGTAAGCATCCTTTCTTATCTGACTTTGTTTTTACTGACTCTAATTATTTGAGTTTTTTAATGTTGTTTGGATCAACGGTTTCTTCTTGTATTGCTGAGTAGTATGCCATTGTTTACCAGTTTACCTAAGATGATCTATTTACCAGAGTTTTGAGTTGTTTCAAGTTTAGGGCTATTGTAATTAAACCTATTATGAACATTTGCGCACAAGACTTTGTATAAACATATGCTTTCGTTTCTCTTAGATCACTACCTAGGAGTGAAATAGTTGGGTCCTATGGTAGGTGTATGTTTAACTTTTTAAAAATCTTTGAATTGTTTTCCAAAGGGTTTGTATTATTTTATATTCTCATCAGCAGTGTGTGAGAGTTCCCATTGTTCTACATCCTCACCAATATTTGGAATGCTTAGTATTTTCATTTCAGACGTCTAATGGGTGTGAAGTGGTTTCAACTAGTGATTTTAATTTTCACGCCCAATGACTAATAAAATTGAACATTTTTTATTTGTCATAGATATATCTTTCTTGATAAAATTCAATCTTTTCTCCATTAAAACAATTGGGTTATTCATTTTGTTATTATTGAATTTTGAGAGTTCTTTACATATTCTGGATACATTTTGTATTTCATCACGTGGTTTACAAAAAGTTCTTCCCTGTTCTTTTCTTATCTTTTCATTTTCTTCATGGTTGGTGTCTTTTGAAGAGCAGAGATTCTTGTCTAAACTACATCGGTTAAATCCAACACCTACTCCTGCCCTGAGAAAGGGTAGAGTGATGACTTGGACTTGTATCCAAAAATGTCATAAAAGTTTGAGCCTTCTTTTTCCCCAAAGTTCTGTATCATAGTTGGTCAGATGCATGTGGCTTTCATTCCTCTTGAGGACAGGAAGAATCTGGCCTCACCCCTAATTATCTTTTTCCTTAAAATAACTGTGTTTGAAATAGTGGGAGAGGGAGGGGTCGCATGAGAGAGAGAGAGAGGAGAGTGCGCGCTCCACACCAGGAAGCAAGGCAACTTTACTTATGAAGTCATGTGGTGAAACTCAAGCAATTAAATGTATAATATTTTCATTTTATCCAAAGCTTTATGTTGAAGAGCAAAGGTCTTATTGCAGATACCATTTATTTTGGCTTTGGGAACCTCTTGATCCTGCAGCCACGAGACACGTGGAATTCAATATGAGATCGAGGGTTTTGCTCTTTTTATCTGAGTCAACTCGTTTTGCACAGAGACAAAAATTTTTAAGGAGCCCACTTTCATATGTGGCTTCTACTAATCCATTATTATAATAACATCTTTTAAGATTCCACATGGTTTTAACATAAGACCTAAAAGAGTTTTCCAGGTGGTGGAGATAGCAAGAATTTATCTAAATTCCTTGAGTCAGTTTTTCATTCTCCTGAGGGTTACTTTCATGAATTTTGTAAACCCAATCTATGGTAGTGGCTCAAATACTAGTCAATACCTCATCTGTGGTTTCCTGTGGGAGTTTTTGTTTGTATGATGGGACTCTCCTCAAGAGGGCCAAAGCTCCCATATAACAGCCAGGATCCACTGGGGAAAACAACAACTCTGAGACTTTCACGGTCATCTTGAATGGACCTAAAGTTGGCACATAGTCTGCAGGACAG
This sequence comes from Pteropus medius, assembly GCF_902729225.1. Classification (NCBI taxonomy): domain Eukaryota; kingdom Metazoa; phylum Chordata; class Mammalia; order Chiroptera; family Pteropodidae; genus Pteropus; species Pteropus medius. The sequence goes on from NW_024355008.1 coordinate 9,320,310, forward strand.
GCTGAATTGTAAAATGACATGTTTATTGCCATTCTTTAACAAATTTTATAGGCACTACCTCCTTGTCACAAACAGTACCAGTTAAATTGCTAATCATTTCCTTGGTTGACTCATAGTGACCATTAATTTCCCTCTTTTCACTCTAAGCATAGGTGCACATCTCTGTAACTTTTATCTTAAAAGGGCCAAACTTTCCATCTTTCCTGAATGAATCTTAATATTAGCTGTTACAATGTTCACACCTGAGGTTGACTGCCAGGTTAACAAGGAATTCAACTGAAGGAGAGTTAGGAAACCATTTGGGCAGCTGTTTTTGAGTTTAATTCCTGGTATTTAGCTTTCAGCTACATCCTCCATTGCCCCTCATTAACAGGTGATAACATGGAGGAGTATTTCTTGCCCAATTAACCAAATAATTAGTCAATAAGTTTGTTATTCCTTTCATGGTCTTCCCTTAAATCCTGGTAACTGGCCCATGAAGCTGTCAGCCTCCCTTTTCCAGAAACCATGTATCTGTCAACATCCCCAAACTGTCGAGAACTGTGAAAAGTCTGAGATTTTATCCAATTTTTTTGTTGAGCTTCTTGATTCATAAGTTTATAGTTTTCATCAAATTTGAAAAAAATTCGACTGTGATTTTGTTCAAGTCTTTTTGCTATCTCTCCTTTTCTCTCTCTCTTCTGATTTGGAGACTCCAGCTACTTATGTATTTGGCCATTTAAATTTGTCTCAGAACTTACAGATGATTTGTTTATGTATTTGTCTTTTATTTGTTTTTTTTATCTCTATGTCTCTTGTTGGATAGCTTTTATTACAACATCTTTATTCACTAATTCTTTCTTCTGTAAAGTCAAATCCAATTTTAAGTCAAATCCAATGTTAATCTCAAATAGTGCATTTTTTAAATACCAGTGTTAAATTTTCATTTCTAGTAATTTCATTCAAGATTTTTAAAAATCTTTTATGTCTTTCTAACATCATCACTCTTTCTTCTAGCATTTTGCACATACAGTATACAGCTTTAATAATTTTTTAAATGTCTTTGATGCTAATCTACGCCAGTTCTGGATTGGTTTTGTTTTATTTTTTTGCAGTCGAACTTTTTTTCCTTTAATACATTTTTTAAAGCAGTTTAAGGTTTACAGCAAAATTAAGGGGAAGGTACAGAGATTTTTCATAAATCCTCTACTCTCACACATGTATAACTTCCTCCATTATCAACATCTCCCACCAAAGTGATGCGTTTATTATAATTGGTAAACCTACATTGACACATCATTATCACCCAATGTCTAGAATTTATATTAAAATTTATTCTTGGTGTTGTACATTCTATGGGTTTGTACAAATGAATAATGGCATATATTTATCATTATGGTATCATGTAGAGTGTTTCATTACACTAAAAATTCTCTGTGCTCTGCCTATTCATACCACCCCCAGCCCCTAACCCCTGTCAACCACAGATTTTTTTATTGTCTCCATAGTTTTACCTTATTCATAATTTCATTTAGTTAAAATCACACAGTATATAACCTTCTCAGATTGGCTTTTTCACTTAGTAACATGCATTTAAGAATTTTCTATGTCTTCTCATAGTTCAAAAACTCATTTTTTTTAGAGCTGAATAATATTTTATTATCTAGATATACCAGTTTATTTACTGACGGACAGCTTGGGGGCTTTCAAGTTTTGGCAATTATGAATAAAGCTGCTATAAATATCCATGTGTAGGTTTTTGTATGAACATAACTTTTTAACTTATTTTGGTAAAGGAGCATGATTGCTAGATCATGTGATAAGAATTTGTTCAGGTTTTAAATTTCATTTATTTATTTATTTATTTATGATGATGAACTTCATTTTTCTTGTCCTTATGTTTTGATTTCAGTTACCCTCCCCTACTATCTCTGAACTGTGCATTTTGGATATATAAAGCTCATTTGTTAGTACTTTGTTAACAGTCTCTTTTCTGGACCCTGAAGCCTAGGTTGCTTTTCTTGGAGTTGTGAGGAGGAGTACTATTATTTGATTTTAGGTCCCATCTTGTCTGCCTAACATATTAACCATGTGCTTTTGAGCAAATCAGTTTTCACCTGTTAATCTCAGTTTCCTCAGTTATCAAGTAGAGATGATAATAATGGCTCTCTGCCATTGTGACCTGGTACATCTATCTTTGCCTTTGCCAATGGATTGAAGCCTCATTTCCTTGGACTGGGTGAGATCCTGATTGCAGATAGCTTTAAAGTACACCTTGTCAGATTCTTCCATGAAGATTTCAATCTTAGAATCATTTTGATGTAGATTTCTGCTTGCCATGCTCTCGTGTTCCATTTTCTCCATTTCATACAAATGGAGAGTTTTTATGTTAAAACATCCATATTTTTTGAAGAAAAAAAGATTTCAACTTCATTGGGGGTGTTATTACCATTTGTGCTAACTTGTTCAACTTCTAAATAACTGACAAAATAGTGGCCACTGACACTGCTACTAGCTCCAAATATCTATTTATATTTTACTAAGGTGAAGCTGGATTTTCCGTGGTAAACTTAGGGCTTACAGTATATAATTGTGAATATGTATTGTTTTTTAAATTTATTTTTATTTAAGTATGGTTGGTATACAATCTTATACTGGTTATATTACTTTCAGGTGTACAATATTGTGATTTAACATTTTCAAGAGCATGTTTAGTTTTGTAAGGAACCACCAAACAACCTTCTAAAGTGGTTGCACCATTTTACATTTCTACTAGTAATGAATGAGCATTCCTGTTGCTCCACATCTTTACCAGCAATTGGTACTGTCAGTGTTCTGGATTTGGGCCATTTTAATAGGTGTGTAGTGGTATCTTATGGCTGTTTTTATTTACATTTCTCTGATGACATATGATGTGGAGCATCTATTCATAAACTTAATTCTCACTTATAGATCTTCTTTTGTCAGGTGTCTATTGAGTTTTAAGAGTCCTTTGTATACTTTGGGTTAACAATTTTTTGTTAGATATGTTTCTTGCAAATATATTCTCACGGCCTGTTGCTTTTCATTCTCTTTACATTGTCTTTTGCAGAGCAGAAGCTTTTAATTTGAACGAAGCCGTTTATCAATTACTTCTTTCATGAATTGTGTCTCTTGTGCATAAGAACTATAACCATCTTGCTCTTCATTGACTTCTAGCTTCACTGCTTTAACCCATTTCCCGTACTATGAGAATACTCACTGGTGGTGCTTGCAGCTGCAGTGTTTACCTCGAGATAACTTACGGATTACAGTCCTAACCTTAGGACTGTTTGCTACAAAATACCTTGCATTTATTATTATTTTTACATTGCTCTAGAATATCAACAGTCTTTGGAAACAAATGGCATCATTCTGTTTATAACATTCTGTTTTTAGTAGTGGTATTTCCATTTACAAAATATAGTAATTCTCAATTGCTGAAAATGTCAAATCTTAAATGTTCCGCTTTATGCTATTCCATGCTATGAAATTTACTACATGAAAAAAATTATTAAATGCTGATCATCATATACATTTCTGTTACATTAGGATTAGAGACAAATTCTGTTTATAAATAACTCCAAGAACAGTTTTTACATTTTACTTTCACAGTGAAAACCAGTCAGATTTGCTTCAGCCTCATGGAGCATGTTTATGTAAAATTAACGCCGGCAGCGAGCTGCACTTTTATTTTCTAAATGGGAAATGAGTTAACTCATGAAAACTGCTGGACTTTGCCTGGACTCTTTCTTTCTATACTATGGCCTGAAAAATTTCTCCAATGAGTTGGCTAGGGAAATGATTGAATTCACCTCTTCATTTGTTTCTTGTCTCGCAAAGATTACTAGATTTCTTTGCTTTATGTCCAATATCCTGATTTTTTTTTCATATATTTTATTTTTTAGTTGTTTCCAGTAAAGGTAAATCCAGCCTCTATTAATCCATTTTGATCATAAGTGAAGTAAACAGCTTTATTTTTTTAATATAGATGCTTCCCTTAACATTAACTAATTTGGATTCTATTGGCATTAAATTACAATTTCTTGTAATAGGAGACAAATCTTCTGAATCTACTTTGATTATACACACACACACACACACACACACACACACACTGAAACCTGAATAGTTAAAAAAGTTAGTCTATGGTTACCTAATCAGTGGTAGTATAAAACTAGAACCTAGACCTTGCTACTATAGGTATACTGCATTTAATTACCTAAATCCTATAAGAAATATTTTAGAAATGAGTGGCCTGAAACTCCAACTCTGTTCATAGTCAAGGCAACTCTCCATTCCTTGGTTTCTCTAGATCTATACATAAGGGCCATTCTGTCAACTACTTGAGACTTCAATGAATTGACTGACGTATATTTGCAGACACACGCACAAAAAACCCCACAAATCATTATTAATAATTCAAAGTTTGGATGTTATTACCTGCCAGTTAGTGCTATTGTGAGATTTAATCATATCTGTAAAATAATTTGTCATTGACAGCTGAAAATCAGTTGAGAAAATTAGCATTGCAGTGATAATAGTGAAATGCCATAAATATAGTCGCATGCCTAAAATATAAATTCTAATTTTGCTCATTGAAAAACATACACTTAATGTCTTGCTGGCATATTATGGCAGCATTTGAACTCTCATTTAAGTATTTTAAATAATTGACTATTAAATTACAATAAAAACAAAATAGCAGTTTTATGGTGATGCTGCTGCCAAGAAGGTCTTAAATCGGAATTTTCTCCCTATCAAAGTGTGTCTTTCTTCCACGCCTCAGCATTTGCTAGTAAAACTTTCTTAATAAATAATTTAAGTTCCACAGTCCATAATCCTAAATTACTCTCACACAGATTCTACCATTCCTGAGGAAATCTAACATTATTAACTTCTGCCAGCATCTGTTAAACTATTCTGGCTTTTCTAGACCCTGTAAGATTTGCCATTCATTTGTAGATCATAACTTTTTACAATACTAAATGTGGCTGTCTCTGCCTTTCTCTTCAACATTGAGGATATTTGTTGAGATAATGGGAAAACATGTTAGAGAAAGAGGGATAATAAAGTCCTCTATTAAGCCAGGTGATAAATTATAAGTCATTAAACCACTCTTCTGTTTCAAGAACAGGTTCAGGATCATTAAACATTTATGGCAACTTAGCAAGATGTTATATGGAGTTGTCTTGAAACCTCTGGGCTTTAAGCAGATATAACATGGGGTCCTTTGAAGATATAAAAGGTAGAAATGTGGAAAGTGTTATTGGATCTTTTAAAAGAAGAAATGTATTTGTTCATGATATGATGCCTAACTTTTAACCTTGCAATCCAGAGGTTTAAAAAATTATGAAATTTCCAACTGTAATTGCATAACTTCATTAGCCACAAAACCATGTGTAAGATAACTAAAATGTAGGTTCTTGACTTTATTTATTTCCTCTTCTATAATCTTTAATAATATTTTTCCTCAGAAAATCAATTTAAAAAAATATAAAATTTTTACCCAGTATAATAACTGGTTTCCTCACAGATTATTTCACTCATCACTCATGGACATGTTCTCACCTCTTCTTTACTTCTCTTTGCTTTCTTTTTCATTTCTATTTGCACTTATTTCTCTCTTACAAATGATATAGAATGATATCTCACTCTCATAACATTTTTGGAAGATAAGAAATAGAAAAAATAAGAAATTAATTAAATAGTACACTGCTTTTCATATTTTAATTATATAATGATAGAACAGTTTTCAAGCACTGAGTAACATGTCTCTTGTAGCTGCCAAAAGAACTAATAAGATATGAAAGTGTCTTGATAACAGTACAGTGTCTTAAAAATTGAGAGGTCCTGTGCTCTGTCAGTCATGCTTTGGAGAATTGTATTCTGAAAGTGACACTTGGGAAAGTTTACAAATTGAGGTGAAGTCACAAGATAGTAACCAGATACAATACCATTAAAACTATCCACATAAAGAGTGTGTTGGGGTCAGTGGATGGAAAGTGTGTGGGCACAGTTTAATAGATCTTTATGTGTCTGAAGCACTTTCATTAGAATTTGATCAATGAATACGATTCTTCACATCAGAATTCAAAGACAAGGTAAAATGACAGAGAGGCAAAGTCTGCTCAATACGAGGGGAAAGTTTTCAAAATGATCAGAACTATTGAAACTAGAAATCAGTATTCCAACCATGCAATCCAGAGATGTGCTGAGAATGCTATCAACAGGGTTAAAAAGTTCTACTCAATAATATTCTAGATGATTTCTCAGCCTTTTTCAACTCTGCAAATCTATGACTCTCATTTGTCTTAAAGATAGTTGATATTTGCCCAGATAGAGACTCATTTGACCCAATAAAAGTTCCAGATTAATGTAAAAGTATGTCCTGAACTGCTCCCAGCTATTGGTCTCTTTGAGAATTGCCTTGAATAAAGAGGTATGCTTTGTCCAATATCATGCCGCCTTCTCACTCAGGCAAGCTGTATCCAGTGATTGAGTCGAGAGTACAAGTACCCAGCCCCCTTGTATTATCTCAAGACAACTCTAAAATGCCATTCAGCTTCAGAGTTCCTTGTGGAGTAGCCTGAAGCCATACTCTAACTATGCTATAACCCACATTTGCAAGTTGTCAAATCCTTCTTTCTTGCCTTGCCCTCAGAGATGTTGGTCCTTAGAGTACTTCCCAATAAAAATTCCTACAAGATAGTCTCTATCTTAGAGTCTTCATTCTAAAGAGATTTGAGGAGGAAAATGCTAAGATTAGGTTTTAGAGCTAAATTTCCTGATCTTCTTGGAATAAAGACTCTATCACTGATGGTGGATGAATTTAAAGTATAAGGAAACTATGTAACTATAAGACATATGATAAGGACATCTGAGATTGATGCCTTGAAAATCATGATTCCCCAAAATCTACTAAATCTTCTGAACCTGCTAAGGTGAATCCCTCTTTCTGGTTAAGATTAGTGTTTTTCTTTTTAAAAAATCCTTGACTGCTCCTACAAGACAACTATTAGCCTCTCAGGAACTTCCTCCATTTTCTTTTCTGACCACTCAGCCAATAAGTAGATTGAAGCATTACATAACAAATCTAGAGATGTTCTGGGCTTCCTTAGGAAAGAAAGAGGCAATACCATGAAAGAACTGTAGGACCTAAAATATATGTAATGGCAGAATTCAGGAGGAAACATATAAAGCTGGATCCTGCAGACACTGGATGTTAAATGTTGGTTCTGCAGCTAGCAGAACATCTCACTGGTCAACTATATTGATGACATTATACTAAGTAGATCAGGTAAGCAGCAAATGGCAAATATGTTGGAGGCCTTGGAAAGACCCATGAACTTCAGAGGGTGGGATACAAACTATATAAAAAGTTAATATATTACATTAATAAAATTTTCTAAGAATCAAGTAGTCTGTGGCATTCCAGGAAATAACTTCTAAAAATTAGGATAATTAACAAATCTTACACCTCCTACAATAAAGGAGGAAGTGTCATGCTTGGTGGGCCATACCTGGAGGACTGCTCTGGCCATTTTACAGAGCGCCATGGATAGGTGCAAAGTCTGAGTAACACACAAGGTAGGATAAGGCTCTGTAGCAGGTCTAGATTTCCATATTTTGGCATAAGTGACACTAATGCTTGGGCCAGGCCAATTAATCTAACAGAGCCTATGGTCTTAAGTATATTTATGATAAAATAAGATGCTACATAGGATTTATGTAAAGCTTAATGGAAAAATTACAATGCAGTCCTTTGAGGTTCAGGAGCAAGAATATACCATCTACAAGAGAGAATTAAACATCTTCTGAATAACAGTTCCTGGTGTGCCGGCTAGAGATTCATTATAAGATTCCAATGATATGTAGCCAGAATTTCCCAACTAAAACTGAATTCTGTCAGCCACACCACTATTTGAGGTCTTAAAGCAAAGGCAGGGCTAGAAGCAGGCAATCTAGTTAGGAAGCTGTTATAAATCATGGGAGGTAGAATTGGCAGTGTTAGAAAGTGCTCAGATTCTGCATATATCTTGAAGATAGAGTTGACACCATATGTTGGTGGATTGGATGTGGAGAATGATGAGAAACAGAGGAACCAAAAATGACTAAAAGCTTTTGAGTCCGAGCAAAAGAAATAAAAATGAATTGGTCATGTGCTGCGATGTCAAAGACTACAAGAGGAGATTTGCAAAAGACCAGGGTCAGGGTGGGGGGTGAAGCTATCCAAAGCTCAGTTTTGAGCATGTTAAATCTGAGATACGTCTTAAACAGCTAAATAGAGCGGTCAAACAGACAGTTGAAATACAGGTCTATAATCTAGGGGAGAGGTCCAAACCAGAGAAATACGTTTAGGAATTATTAGCACATAGATCTTTCTTAAAGCCATGAGTCTATATGAGATCATTAAAGGAGGATGTGTGTAGATAGAAAACAGGGTCAATAATTGAATTCTGAAACACTCTCACATTTAGAGGTCAATGGGATGAGGGGGATCCAGAAACACAGCCAAGAACATAGCCAGAGATGGGAAGAAGACAACTAGGCAAATTTTTTTACTGCGAAGCAAAATAAGGAAAATGCTTCTAGGAGAGAGGATGAACACTACGCCATATGCAGCTACTAATTAAGATGACCTGATCGCATTGTTCTGTTTCTTCAAAACTGCTTTACTTTGGCATTTTTCTGCTTTCACTCTTTTTCCCCCTCATTTCCCCCTCATTCCATCAGTCCCTGTGTCTTTGCCCACTCCTCTTTCCTTATAACAATAGTTCTTCAAATACAGTAGTTAGTGCCTTACAACTCATGTCCTGTGAGGTAGAGAAAGCAGATTTCTAGTTTATAAACATAAACATAAGTCCTGACAATCTGAACACTGACCTTGTATGTCCTCCAAAGAATTGACAATTCGTTTTAGACATTACCTCATTAATCCTAAAATAAGCTATAAGTATATAAACTATGACATTAAAATTTATTTGGAAATACATGTGAAGAATTAATTGCCTAAAATAGGCCAAATAGAATGTTTGAACTAAATAAAATAAATTTATCTGTAGATAAAATCTTGTTTTTCTCATAAGTTCTTATACATAAATATTCATGGAACCACATAGAATAGATTATTCAAATGTCAATCCATATAACTCAAAAAGAAAAAGGCCTAAAATGTGCCTGATTTAAATAGGCGCATCATCATATTAATATCATCATTATCATCATCTTCATCATCTATGAGAAGCCTTAATAATAAGTGTCGGCATTGTGCTAAGCATTTTAAATTATTATTTTAATTATTAAAGTCGCTCTGTAAAATAGATGCTACATTTATCTATCATAAGATGAGGAGCTCTAGGCTCAGAGACTTTAAAAAAGTTGCCTAAGGTCACACAGATAAAAGTAATGAGTATGAAATGTGTGACTTATAAAATTTAATATTAATAATGGTGATACTTAAATCTCGGTTTTAGAGGAAGGACTAAGATTATTGCCAATAGTATCATGGAAGCTGAAATGAGAAATCTAGAGGATAGTTCAAGTATGAAAAATAAGAAACAGAAGAAAACAAAAAATATATAAATTAAAAGTTGGTTCTTTGGAAAAACTAATAAGATGGATAAATGACTAGCAGGACTACACAAGGTAATAAAATTGATAAAATGTATTTCCATTTTTTATCATCTATCTATTATCTATCTGTCTATCATCTATCTATTTAAGCTAATATAAACTTAAAAAAGGAAAACTGACCGAGGGCAAGAAAATAAAATTACAGACCAATCTCACTTGTTAAAATAGATGGAAAAATTATTGATTAAATAGTGATTAAATATTCACGCTTAAATTAATGTCTCTAATTCACGGTGCTTGAATCATTTTCACCATTTTTATGTCACTCAAAATATTCTTCTTGCCTGCTTTTTGCTTCTAAATATTATTTTGCTATGGTTGTGTTTGGTTTGTTATTCCTTTGTTTAAGCAGTTCACAAACAGTATTCCTAGAGGCAATGAATGACAAACCACAGAATGATGATTGACAAGAGAGTAACTCCACCACTTTTGAGTTTTACCAGGATTATTCTGTCCTTGATATGTAGGAAGTATTACACTGGAAGAAAACCTACTGGAAACCAGTTAAGACGTTCTCGCAAGGCAAAAAGTAATGGATACATTGATATCTATAGTGTATACAATGAAGCTGAAATAAGGTACATGCTATTTAAGATTAACACTTTCCTCCACACTACAGGACTTTAAAAATAAACATAATAACCTAAATTAGAGAAACCGAATAGTTAGTGCTCATCTTTACTTTTTGCATTATGGAGCAATATGAATTGTGCTTAAAAATTATTAGATGGAATTAGTAGGTGAGTGCAATCAGATATACAAATATAAAATGAATATTGAATTTTAATTCTATATGGTAATAATGACTAGTTGTAAGATATTATATGGAAAGATGTATTAAAATAAATTTTTACATTTATATAAATATAAAGATAAAATATTAAATTTAAAGTTAATACAAATATAGATTTTAATATAATTTAAAAGAAAGTACAAAGACTATATGAATAAAAGCATAGCATTTTACTAAAGGATATAAAAATGATTTTAGTAAGTAGAGGCAACTAAAGATTTTTTCATAGGAATTTTCTTTAAGAATGATATGTTTCTATTGGTAGCAGCATAAACAAATGAGCTTTTATATATAAAAGTCTAGCGGACTTAAAAAATAAAACATTTATAATTCAAAAGAGTTAAATTTAAATATTAGCTTTATTAAAACAGTTATCTCCGTGTTTTTCAATTAGTATCTGAATTATGTATTTATTATTTTTAAAATATTAGATTTTTTTATTTCTATAATTGTCATGGTCATTAATAATATAGGTAACTGGAAGAACTGAAGGTGACTCAAGTCTTGTATGGGACGGAATGGCTAAAAGCATGGGCTTTGGCATCAGACAAACGCCTGTATTCAAATCCTTGCAGTCTCATTATGAGCTGAATGACTTTGAGTAAGACTGTGTGGATTGAAATGTGTCCTCAAAAAAGATATATTGAAGTTAGAACCTCTGGTACTTCTGCATGTCATCTTATTTGGAAATAGGGCTTTGCAGATGTAAAATGAGATGGTTAGGGTGAGTCCCTAATCCAATACGACTGGCATCCTTATAAAAAAGAGAAACAGAGACAATACAGAAAGCATGGCATGGAATGATGGAGGCCAGAATTGGAATGATGCATCTACAAGCCAAGAAATGTGTAGGACTGCCAGCAACACCAGAAGCGAAGAGAAAAGTGTGACATAGATTCTCCCCTAGAGCTTCAGAAATAGCATGAGCCTGCAGACATCCTGACTTCAAACTACTAGCCTCCAGAACTGTGAGATAATATATTTACTGTTTTAAGTCTCCCAGTTTGTGGTAATTTGTCACAGTAGCCCTCGAAAACTAATATAGGTAAACAATTTTTATTCAAGTTTCAGGTTTTCCCTTCCTTCAAATAGATATAATAATTCTCTGAGGACTTAAATTTTTTGTGGTCTGAGTTTCTTCATCTGTAAAATAGAAATAATAATTTGTATCCCCATCATAATGTTGCAAGGATTAAATGAGTATTGTATGTAAAGCACTTACTCCTGTATCTGAGACATAGGAAAAGGTTCATAAGTATTCGCAATTTTATTATTAGGTGTGATAGTCCTTGTAATGTGCTTAATATAGTGCTTCAAATGTGGTAAGCACTTGTTAAGTATTATGTATTTTTCTGGTTAAGTAATAAAGATATGTAAAGTACTTACAAGGTATCTAAACACAGCAAACCTTCAATAATTTTTTGCCATTATAATTAATTAGTTTTCTAAATAAGGTAATTAGTTTATCCTTTAAGTTATTTATTTTCTAATGAAGCTCTAAATTAATCTTTAAAATTGCTTCAAATGGAGAAATTTATGCCTTGAGGAACTCTGAGGTCTGTGTAAATTCTGAATTTAAAATGGGTAACAGGCAAGTATTTCTAGAAGAGATATGCTGTTTGAAAAAAAAATGAATGAAGAATATAGCAAAAGATATCAATTTCCTAACTTAAATAACTATTAAAATTATGAAAGAGATTGTTCTATTTTTAAGAAATAAACATCAAAGGGTTTATGGGAAAAGGAATCATACTATACCTGCAACTTACTTTGAATTAACCCAGTAAAATATTCTTTATCTATTTATCTATCTTTCTACCTATATTTAAGAAGAGATGGATAAAAACGTGGGTAAAATATTAATAATATAGGATATCTAGTGAAAGTTATCTAAAAAACATTTGTAGTATTTTTACCTTATTCTGTGGGTCTAAAATTATGCCAAAATAAAAAGTTAGAAAAAAAAATATTTTAAAAAGGGGCAAATAGAAATTTAACGTAGAGATATTCTGGTTACTTAGATCATGAAGTTATTTTGATGACTGATTTAAAGCATGATTTAAATAGAAACTAGCTGGTATAATTTGAGAATAAAGGGGAAACAGGACTACAGATATTCACTTTACAGATAACTGTACTCAGACATAATTAGTTCTGAAAGTTATGAGCATTTTTTTTATTTTTTCTTTTGTTCCAAACAGTAGAGCATTTGTAAGTACAAATAAAATTTTTTTAATTAATTAAATGTTATTTTATTTCACCTATACAAAATCACGTGACTTGTTACTTCTCACAGCTCTCTGGAGAGGTGAACATAGGAATGTATGCAAGTAAATATTATTGTATCATTTTAAGGAGCTACAACACTGAAAAACACTGATTTGAGTCATTTTGTTTCTATAAATAGGGTGGCCTGATAGGTTATTTTATGAGTCTGTTATAGGGAGACATTTTCTCACTTATCTTATAGATATAGTGTGGACCACCAGATGCTATTTTTGTTAAATGATTTTCTACCCCCAAGGATTTTTCATTCTATATAGCAAATTTTGAATTGGAAAGCTGCCAAAATGACTCTAATTTAAGCTTTGATGTTACAAACGAGTCTCTTAGTAAATATCATAAATCATCCAGTGAAAATATCAATACAACCAAAAGCCAGACTAAAACAATTTTATGTACAAAGAATCACTATGCCATATCGAACAAAAAGTTTAATCAGTCAGTAGATCAAAGCAAGCTTTAGTTATCTCTAGATAAACTCAACCACACTTTAAAAATATGTGCAGCAGACTTCATTCAGCCACAGGATAAGTTTTATGCTCTTATTTATTAAGAGGTACTTAGTGACCAATAAATCTGCCTTAAATTTGGTGTCACTCATGCTAAGACCTATCATGAACTGAAGTCAAATCTCAGTTTATTCCAGAAGGAAGTAGACCATCTCTGCCATAACAGTGTATTTAACCAGTGGTGAAAATATTTAGCAATCTAAATATCTAGGATCTTGTTTTCTAACCAATAGTGAAACACCTCCATTCAAATAAATTAATACTCTTATTGCAACTGATTTATTCGGTAAGAGGCATAAAGAGAGGGATTATAAATTAATTTAAAAATGTATTAACTATTCCTGAGTGTTTTGTCAGCTAAAACTTAGTGGTTTAAAATAATCATTTATTTGCTTACAATACTGGGGATTGGCAACACGGGCAGGACTCAGCTGGTATGGTTCATCTCTGCCACTCATGGTGTCAGCTGGATGCATTCATGCTGTTGTGGTCAGTTGGTAGGTCAGCTGGTTGGCCCTGGAAGGCTTCATTTACATTATTGGCAACTGGCCAGGGCATCTAAGTTCTCTCTACCAGGCATCTCCAACAGGCTACCTCAGGCTTTTTTTTATATAGGAGCTGATTTCTAAGAGGACAAATACAGAGTCTGGACATCCTCTTGAGTTCTGGGCTTGGAAGTCATACCATATTATTCTTCCACTCTGTTAGTTAAAGCAAGTCACAAGACCAGTCCATATTAAAAGGAGGGGAATAGACCCCAAGCCTTCATGAGAGGAATTGCAATGTCCTACTGAAAAATAAAAAAACGTATGATAGAGATGAGAGAAATTGTTGTGGCCATCTTTGCAAACTGTCTATCACATTGACAAATAAGTACTGGAATTTCTTCTTAAAAAAAACTCTAATTGTGACTTTGCAGATTTTTCAACAAACTATTCCTCTCCTTCACATTGTTATTATTTCTAGTAGATTGATTTTAAATACTTTGAAATAATTGTCTTGAATATAAGCTACTTGTTTTATATACTTTTTTTAAAAAAAACAATGTAGTGATTCTCAGGTATATCCAAGTAATCTAATATTTATCTCTTTACAAAGAATAATTGTTGTCATGTTCATCATATCTGCAGTCTAACATCACTTATAAAAATCCTACTGTTGAGCTTTTCTTTAATAAATTTTTAAATTTCTATTTCTCCTATTTCATATTACCTGAATATTTTAAGCGTAGCCCACTTTAAGAATTATATTTTATAAAATCAGTCACAATATAAAAACTTCCCTTTTATGTTTATGCTCTTTTGATAGGCATGCTGAAATCACAGTAGAGGGCTCCTTGAGAAGATTTGGGGATTGATTTTATGTATGGTCTCATTGGTATATGCCAATTGTGGTGGTATGAGACAATTTAAATAACATGTAGCCAGAATAACTCAATTTTAGATTTTAAAACTCTATTGAAGACTTAATAACTGAGATATTAGGAGAGAAACTAGAGCTAGAGTAGCAATCTTCTCTAATGTCAGGCACAGGACAGATTTTCATTAAGTCCTTGCTTTTGAAGAGCTGGACTTCAGCAACCACTATGTCACTTGTAACCACAGGTGTAAAGCACATCCTGCTGGAGGACAATTACAAAGCTGATGACACAAATATGTGGTTCCAGAAAAATAGGCAGCTTTCAAAGATAGATCATTACTTTCCCTCTTTTCATTTCTATCTTGCTTCAAACTTCCCAGAATTTCAGGTTTGTCTATTCACTGAGGTAGTGACATTATTTAGGGTATTAATTAAGCTGATTTAATAATGATTTATGCCAAGGTAGAATGTTGTTTTGTCTTGTTTTGTTTTGTTTTGTTCGCATATAAACGCCTACGCCTGGACTGGAGAACAGCCCTGTTCAGGATGTGGTCCTAAGATGTGGGATACTTTTTTTTATTGTTCCACTACTCTCAATTCTGCTTAGTCTGAGCTGGCTCCTCATAATTAAGTCCAGCTCTGGGAATGGGGAGGAAGAGAGAGCAGAGGAAAAGTAGTTTCCTTTTAGGGACATGGCGCAGAAGTTGCACACATCACTTGGTGTACATGCCATTGGCAGAATTGTCATATTATTACATCTAATTCCAGAGAAAACTAGGGAATACAGCCCCTACCTGGAAAGCCAAGACTAAGCTATAACTCTATGAAGAGAGTTCTCTAACTAGAGAAAGCAATGAGGTGAATGGATTCTGGAGGACAATTAATCACCTCGGTTACATTATTCAAAATAAAATGAGAACTCAGAAATTAGTCACTTCCAGAGGATGATTTTTCACTGCATATCAAAAGCATTAAACATAACACTTGTACTACTAGGAGCAGCTCAAGAAAATAACTATGTATGTTGCTAAATAACAAAATAACTATGGATGTTGCTAAATAACAAAATAATGAAGATAGTGTTACAATTATAGTCATCACAATATTAATAATATGAGAAAAATCTATAAATCCATTGATAGGTGATGGGCTAATATAGGTTCTTAAAGAGCAATGTTAAAACCTAGGGTTGCCCACTGGAGTAGTTATAATATTAAGAATATTCGATCAGCTGTTTCCATAGAGACCAAAATAAACATGGATGGCATAGCAAGAATTTTACAATGCATTTTCGAATTAAAAAAAAAATCAAATAACAAATGTGATTTCATTTTATATAATCTTATCATCAATGAATACATATCATATATAAATTACAGTGTTTTTTAATTCTAAATTTTTTAATGATAGAAAGTAAAAATATCAAAAGGAGATTAATGTAAAACATGGGATTCTAATATCCTTTCAATCTCACTTTTTATAAAGCAATCCTTCATCTTGGCTATCCTTTGAATTGATCACAGCATTAATAACTAAGGAGTAACCTTAATTTTCTTCTGAATCTTTTTTGGTTGGGTTATGCCACAAGAGAAGAAGAAATATGTTTTTGCTACTTCCATCTCTTTAAGTGCAGAAGATTTCAAAATGTAATCTATCAACTTGGAAATGCAGAATCAAACTAAATTGGTTCAAAGCTGCTTACTCCTTTCTGGGGTTTCTTATCTCCTTTAAGATAGACTCTCCCAACCCCCATTAAAGATTTGCTGCATTTTTTTTAAAAGCAGCAGAGAGTTAAAATATATATTAGCTTGAAATAAGGCAACAACACATCAACTCGTCCCCTAGACATAATTTAAATAGAAAAATATTACTGAACAAGGAATATGTAAAGCAGCCAGTTGAGATAGTTGGCAAGAGTGCTTAAAAACCTGCTTGTTAAAAAATCTGGCTAGAATTACAGTAGTGTCTTTCCTGGCTAGGTTCTTTTAATGTACGCAGCGGCAGAACCCCAGGATACCCATTTATTCGAACATCAGATTTCATTAAAGGGCTGCAAATGTAATCTCCTAATAGACTTGTTTCTTTACCAACTGCTTAATTATGATAGCTTCACCATGTTAATAAAATGGATTACATTTGTTGTCCCTATACTTACCAGGGCCTAACTAATAAATAGCCCACCAACATTTCCTTTTCAATCCTCGTGTTTCAAGGGGATATGATTTGACTGAAAATCAGCTGCAGACATTCACTTACTTGTTCAGTCCAAAATTATTTTTATGTTAAGTCGAATAGTTCTCTAGCCATTTAACCACTTTTTAAAGAAAGTAGGATAAATTTGGCCCTTGTCTGTACCCATCAGTAGGTTTACTTTTTCTTTCTCAAATAGTCTCAGAAGCTCCAATTAGTATTATAAATTTTCTATGAATTTGTAATGATCAAGAGTCTATTTTGCATGGCACCTAGTGGCCAGATAAGACCCTCAGACTAGATTTTCTCTGCTCCTGCTGAGAGTATAATAATAGGGTCAGACTCATACTTGAACGGCGCTCTCCCTTGTAATAAATTCTAGCTGTGCATTTTGGGGGCAACTTTTAACTAAAAGAAACCTTGCTTTGCTTTTATGTGCTGGAAGATAATTAATTTGACTTGCCCCTGCTAAGATGACTCAATATCCTCTTCAAATTAGCAGTGTGAGAAAGATCCCAAATGTTAACCAAGATGGAAGAAACAAAGCTGAAAACTATCTCAGCTTCTATAGAAATATTATGGGCTGGTGGGTGGAACAGACATATTGAAGTATAATAATGATAACAGTAAGCAAAAGGTTGTTTTTATTAAGTCTGGGAATGTATTTTGTCAATAAAATATTTGTAGGATGAATCCTGGTGATTACAGAGGGGTTTTTGTGTTTATTTTTCATTTGTTTTTTTGAGAACTGCAAAACTTGTAAGAATCAATATGCACTGACAGTCTTTTTATTGAAATTAAACAAAAGTTTATTTATACAAATATTGAAACTACCCTAAAAATACCACTTCAATTAAAAACATTAGTAAAATGTGTTGATTTAACAGAATATAAAAGATAAAGTGTATGACTATCTCAGTGGATGCAAAAAGTTTCTTGATGATAACATAAATTCTTGATTTTTAAAAATGTGTAGCAAAGTCAAAATAGAAAGGTAGAGAATACCTATTAAAAACCTTCAAGATTGCATAACAATGTGAAAAACTAAAACACATTTTCATATGTCCTGACTCACCAAAAACATCTATGAAGAAAGGCATGATGAATACAAAGGTGCAATTATGAGTCCGTGTTCTGAAAGTGAGCACAAGTGATTTTGATTGATGAGAATTAAAAAACACGATCATTTCAGCCCTGCAAGCACTGATGTTCTCAGTGCTTGGTGATTCTTCTAAATCAATGGGTAGAATGGAAAAGAAATGTTTTTCCAAAGAAACATTGATGATATATCAAGAGCAGCCCCACAGATCAGGTATAAATTCCCAGAGTAGTTGTTATTAAGGGATCATACATGCTGCATTTAAAAAATTACATCAAGGAGGTCTGCTAGTGAGGATTTTCTGGCCCTCTTAAATAGTGGGCAATATCCACAGCAGCTTGCTTCTTTGGCTTTCATCACCACTTGCCATGGAAGGGGATCTAAAGCCAGTGTTGACGACCCTCTCTGTGCAAGGAACCCCTTTCCTATAGGATCCCAGAGGATGCAATATTCATTTGCATCCGAGTTCTACGTCCTCACCTACTAGTTTCCAAGCTGGGGTTTCAGACCCCAAAGACTCAGCTTCAAACGGACAGACTCTCTGAAGTGATGTTAAAACATCTGCCAAAAATTGTAAAGTTTAAATGTCACCCCCTAATTGTGAAAATCTAAAATCCTAAGCAGGGAAGTGTTATCTTTCACCTAACTCTCAACCAAGACCTTAAAAATACAGAAGAGATTGTCTCCAAAAGTCTCAAGTTTCGGTATATTTTTCATAGTCCACGAGCTGATAGATGCGAACACATATACACATAGGAAGCAGTAGTTGGAGTGAGAGAAAAAAATAATTTTTAAAAATTCTACATGATAATTTTTAAATGTTTACTGCCTCCTCAAAACAAAATATATTTTTTTTAAAAATCAGCTTGTCATTTTCTTTAAAAAGAGAGTAAAAATGACGCTCTATGCTATGAAAAGTAGAATTACTTAGCTGGAAGAAGTAGGAACAGGTAGATTGAAAAAGTAACTTCGCTTCTGCATATACTGTATACACATATACTGTATACACATATACTGTATATACTACCCATTCCATATTTCTTTTGCCCTCAGAAGCATCTCAGCTGTGGTTTTTTGCCTGGTGAGGTGACCAAACCTCATTCTTGAAGAGTCTGGGTTATTCCTGAATTGGGTTGTTGTAGTTTCCAACTAACTTTATGATAGGATGTGGTAGTGTTAAAAGACCTCCTAAGGATTCTCCTGTATATCAGATATGCACTTTCTTCCCACTATTGTGTGGTAGCAGTCCAATTTTCTCTTGGCACTCAGGATTTATTATCCCAGCCAATACAGTAACTCCTTTCTTTGCCTGTTGATTCAGAGGCATTAAAAGGTCCAAGCGGCAGAGTGGCAGTTTTATTTCCAATTCAATTACGTCACAGTTGTGTCTCTTGATGGGAGCATTTATCCCTTTGAAATTAAGACCTCTAGACCAGCAGAGCATATAGTCATAGGGAAAAGAAGCAAAAACTTTGCTTGTGGATCAGTAAAGGTAATAGTGAGTGGAGCCACTCTGCCTATTGCTTGATTTCTGATTCTGTGAAGTTTGTCTGTGGGAGAAAGGGCACTATACACTAGGCACAGATTTAGAGCATATACAGCCCCTGAAAAGACACTGTCCTAGACATGCAAGGTATTTTCACCTAGATGGCTCAAAAAACTGAGTCTTCAAAAGGCCATAGCATCGTTTTATGTAACCATCTGCTTCAGCATGTTGGGGAACAATGAATTCAATGAGTCTGGGCCTACTTTCTGTGAAGTGAGTTTCTTGAACAGAAGCATTGCTGTGTGGGATCCCATGGTGGTGGATAAGGTATTCTGTAAGTGCACAGATAGTAGTTTTATAGAAGCATTGCGTTCAGGGAAAAGAAATTTATATCCAGAGTGTGTATCTATTCCAGTAAAAATAAAGTATTGCCTCTTTCATAGTGAAAGAGGCCCAATTTAATCCACTTGACCCCAGCTGGATGGCTGATCATTTCAAGTAATAGTGCCATATCAGGTTCTCAGTCTTGGTCTCTGTTGTTGGCAGATTGAGCACTCAACAATGGTCATAGCCAGGTCAGCTTTGGTGAGTGGAAGTCTATTGCTGAGCCCATGTATAACTTCCATCCTTGTCTCCATGGCCACTTTATTCATGAACCCATTGGGTGATGATGGGGATGGCTGGGGAAAGATCGTATTCACAGGACGGGTCATCTTATCCACTTGTTCATTAGTTCTTCTCTACTAACTTCACCCCTTTGTGAATGTTTACATGGGACACAAATATCTTCACTTTTTATTTGCTCATGCAGAGAGGTCTTTCCACAGAACTCACCCACAAACCTCATCAATTTTCCAATAATTCTTCTAAATCCTTAATATCCAGCCAAACCATTGACAACAGCTCACTAAGCAGTATAGACTTATACTTTTGGCCATTTTTCTTTCCAAGCAAAAGAAACAACAAGGCACACTGCTCAAAGTTCTGCTCACTGGCAGGATTTCATCTCACCACTGTCTTTCAGGGATGTCCCCTAAAGAAGCTGTAGTGCTATAGCTGTTCACTTTCAAGTGGTGCCTGTATGTTGTATAGAACTATCTGTAAACTAGGCTCAAGTCTTCTCTTCCTCAGTTGGCCAGTAGTTGGTAACTTCCCATGGGGCTAAAGAAGTGGGCTGAGACAGAAAAAGTATAGCAGGAGTAGGAGCTATGGCATTTGGATCACTTCCTCATGTAACTTACTAATGCTTTCAGTGTCTACTCAAGCCCGATCTTGTATATACCACTTTCTTTTGATAATACAGTGGTGTTATGGTCACATGGTAACTTGGTGGCCCATGGTTAAAAATTCAATCTCTAAGTAGACCCAGAAGCAACCCTAAAGCTGCTCCTTAAAAGGAGAGTAGTTATCCACCAAGGATGGCATGGTTTTTTCCCAAAATCTAAGGGTCTGAGCTGAAATTCACCTACAGAAGCCTGCGAAAAGCTTCAAACAGCATCTCCGTATGCCAAGAACCATGGGATCTGCTGGATCTTTTAGCCAAAGTGGTAGAGCAGCTTGCTTGGCAACCTGGATCTGTGATCCTCCTCTTCTTCTGAACCCACTCAAGACTAGCAATTTTTAAGGTCACTCAGTAAATATGCCAGAGTAGTACACTCAAATGAAGACTATATTACCTCTGAAATACAAAGAGTTCTACTTGGTCTTGTGCATCGTTTTTTGATTGTACAAGGGACTAGACTATAACGACTTATCATTCATGTTGGAAAAGATGTACCAACATATCTCATAAAACTGTATCTACTAGGCGAACAAGTAATTTTTCTTTCATAGAAGATCTAGATAATTATTGGTAATTAATTGAGAATTCTATAATTTTAGTAATTCTCAATTACTAATATCAAACAAAAAGAATGTAATCAAATTTTTCATTTGTTTGTTTTGTTAAATTTTTAAATGACAGGGAGGATTAGATGAGTGGCCATGAATAGTCAAAACATTTAAACACATCTCTATAGAAAAACTTGTAGAAGAAAGTAAAAACTCTCCTGAGAATAGAAAATCTATATGGAATTAAACAATAACGATGATACTTGCTTTTACCAATAATTAGCATTTTTGAGTTTTTATTATATTCTTGGCACTGTGCTATGAATTACGTATTAAGATAATCTTATTTCATACCCCAAACAACTTCAAATGCTAAGCTTTTAAAGGGACAGAATTTGCTAAATTCAAAAGTTAAATTTATTCCTCTATAAAAGTACATCTTATTAATTTAATGAGACCAGGCATTTAAACTATGTTTTGCTAGATGCATTTTTAAAATGCCATATTCTACATTGTAAAACATGCAACATGTATAGTTGTTTGGTTGGGTGTATTTTTAACTAATTTAAACCATTAAACTTTAACGGTTCTTCTTTAACCAACTCATTTAACCAACTCATTTAACCAACTCATTTTACCCAACCCATCTAACCTGTATTATTTTATTTTTAGCATTTTTCTCCAGGCTGGGTTTCATAGGCCTGCAATCTGTGCAGTCACACAAGACCCTACGAATAAACAGGCCTCTCACTTGGTTTAAACTTAGCTGTTGCTATCTCGAAAGCCTTAATAATATTTAATCAAGGACCCAGCATTTTTAATTTTTACTAAATATCACAAATCAGGCATCTAGGCCAACTTGTCTCCACTTGAAATTATCTTATTTACTTTATTACATGTTTATGCTTTGTCTTCACTATCAGAATGTAATCCCTATGAGAAAAGAGATTCTTGTCTATCTTGTATACCAAAATAATTAGCAGGTGCTCAAAAAATGTTTCTTGAATTTTGTACCTGGCCTCCCTTATCATATCTAAATAAAGCTATATCTTTGAGCTTAAATAGGCCAATCCACGGAATTAATATTCATCTAATGTTACTCATATTTAAGAGGAGTACCAAGGAGAACATAAACATTCTCTCTAAGGCTGACCTTGCATTTTCAAACTTATTAAGTAATGGTAAATGTCACAGTGTGTCTTGAGAGGAAAATGCCAAATTTTCTCACTTAACATCAGTATTTGAATTACAATTTCTTGGTGACCAAATCTCATCTGAAATTTCATGAGCAAGAGGCTGATATTCTAGTGACCTTTTCCATTCCTCTTTAAAATCCATCATGTCACTTTAATCCTTACTTTTATTGATAAGAACGAGAAGGAGAAAAGAAAAATGGAGAAATTAAGCAACATAAAATAAATCATACCCACTAAATTACTACTCTTAAAAATTTAATTCTGGCTCAGAAACTCTACCACAACCATTAGCACCATTTTGCCTTATTCATTAAATGCTTTTAGACCCTTAATCATAAAAAATAGATTTATATAGTAATAGTTGTAGGAGTTAAAATAATTCTCTATAATTTTTTACTGAGAGATTTTTTTTTAATGCTGTGTCTAGGTGTGGATTTCTGATTTTATCCTACTATAAATTCATGAGCTTTTTGGATGTGAAATTAATGTTTTTTAATTATTTATTTAAACATTTCTTCTGACCTTTTGTCTTACTTTCTTTTTGAGATTTCCATAGTTATAACGGTATATTTTATGATGTCCCACAGGTCTCTGAGGTTCTTACTTTTCTTCATTCATTTTTTCCCCATTATCTAAATGGATAATCTCAATTGACTCATTTTCAAGTTCACTGATTCTTTGGCCTGCTGAAATCTGCTTCTGAGCTTCTCTAATTGTGAAGAGTCCTCTAGTGAACTCTTTCAGTCACTGTGCTTTTCAACTTCAGAATTTCTATTTGGTTCTTTTCTACAATTTATATATTCTTATTGATATTCTATACTTAATGAGAAACCATTCTCCTACTTTCATTTAGTTCTTCAGACATAGTTTCCTTTAATTCTTTAAACATATTTTCAATAGCTGATTTAAAGTCCTTGTCTAGTAAGTCTAACATCTAAGCTTCACCAGGGAAAGTTTCTATTAATTGCTTTATTCCTTGTATATGGACCATACTTTCTTATTTTTTTTTTTGTATGCTTCATATTTCTTTTTGTTGAAATCTGGATATTTCAAATAATACAGTGTGGTAGCTGTGGAAATCAAATTCTTCCCCTTCTCATAGTTTATTATTCTTTATTTAATGTCTTTTCTGAACTAATTCTATGGTTTATGTATTTTTTTCATGTGCGGCCATGGACATCTCCTAGTTTTTAGCTGATGATTGGTCAGAGATTTCCTTAGATGCCAGGGACCAAAAACTCTGCAAGTCTTTGCTAAGGAGCTCTGTGCATATGTTGAAGTACACACTTGCTACTCCATCAAGAAGCTTTTATTTCCTGCTTGCTCAGTGACTCTAGGTCAGCCGGATGAGAAATCATGACCTTCTTAGGTCTTTCCCGAAAATGTTCAGAGTTCTTAAGCATGCATATAGCCCTATACATGCCTGTGGCTTTCTAGATTCCCAAGAATATGTCAGAGCTTTTTAAAGTCCCCCATAGACAACTCATTCTCCAGCTTTTCCTTTGGGTTTGCCTATTCTTTGCCCTATTTTGCACCACCTTGGGCAGTCACAATATTTAAAAATTTTACTTTATTTATTTATTTATTTTTTGATAAGCACTCCCAGGGAAAAGTCTGTTTATAGTGGGTGAGCTTCAAGTCTGATCAACTAAAGAGCCTTGCTAGTTGATTTTCCAGGGAACCACCAGACAGGTCAAATAATGACAGTTTTCTGGGAATGAGTCTTTAAAGGCATTTCAACCCTGTCTTTCACCTTCACTGTCTAGCAGTAGTTGGTTTTCACTATAAATGAGGGTTGTTGGTTTTCAAGGCTACTTGTAGAGTTGAGGAGGAGAAATGGGGAATAGAGCAAGTTAAAATGTCACAAAATTTACTTTTTCTTGAACAAACACTCTCCAGATTGCTACAAGTCTACAATTTCCAGAGTTCTGAAAAAGTTGATCCCTACAGTTTTTGCCAGTGTTCTCTTGCTTCTATAAAGGAGAGAATTTTCTGAGGTTTTTACTCTACAATTTTTTACTGACATAATTGTACTTCCCAAGAGATGTTCTTTTAAGAAAATAAGTACTTGATATTTTGATAACTCACTCTAAGTTGAGATACCTGAATTGCAGTCATGATGTAAAGTGACTCATGCTGTAGTTTTGCCTGTTTAATATTCAGATAACTAAATACGAATTTTCCCTCAAATTTCACTATCAGCGACCTAGGTAAATGTGTTCTCTGGTAAGGATTTAAATAAGAATCTCAATAAGTACAAAACACTATTGCTCTCATTCCACTCATTCTTTAAAATTGAAGTCCTCTTCAAATGTATTCTAACTAGTTTCATGATATTCCAGGAGCTGTCTTACATGGACTCCTGCAGTCATTCAGGTGACTGAGAAAGCAGTTACATTGCCCAGGAAAGCTGCCATCTCCATTGGTTTTCAGTTGAGGCAGAGGCTGAATCTGATTTCTGGTGAGCCTACTATATCATATGCCTCAAAGAGCAGGCACAAGGGTGTTGAGCCCTTTAATCCCCAGGCAAAAATTGGAACTACATTCTGTAATATAGTTTAGCAGTCTTCAACACGGGCAATGCATAACCCTATGAAAGAAATATTCTAGGTTATACTATCTGTTCACACACATACATGACCTCCCTTCTCTACTCCACCAATATCTGGCAACAGAGTGCTACATTTCTTGAAATTGATTAATTTACATTAGTACATTATTATCAGCAAAAGTTCATGTTTATATTAGGGTTTACTTTTTTTTTAGATGTTTGCTTAAATACTATTTTTAAATATTTGTCATAAAAGCAAATTTTGCATTAGAATTCATGTTTGTTTCTTTCCATATACTCCACTGCTTCTAACACTTGTCCAACCCATGCTCCAAAATCCTCTCTACCCTTGCTTTTCCTTAAACTCTTCCCCACCCCTTCTGCTCCTCATTGCCAAATCTTTCCCAAGGACCTCAGATCTTGCTCTTCTCTCAGCTTGACGTGTTCTTCCTGATGAGCTCCTTCCTGACAATTCCTCAGAGAGACTTCCTGACCCCCATTCTCTCTAAAGCTGATGTTTGCCCCCTACCAAACCCATCTCATTATTCTCCGTCATAGAGCCCTGCTTTCTTCTTCATAGTGCCACATCTATCTCTGTTTTATTAATTCACTTGCTAGTTATCTGTCTCCTCCATTAGAGAGTGAACTTATGAGGGAAAGTACTGTTCTTTACTTAGGTCTGGAGATGAATGAATAAATGATCCAGCCTCAAAACTGCAGAAAATCTCTTATGACTCCTTGTTTTCTTTTAGAATTCTTTTTATTATTATTATTTTATATTCTTTTCACGTATAAAATTCAATAGTTAGACATTTATATAATGTATGAAATGATCCCCCGATTACTCTAGCACCTATCTGGCTCTACACACAACCATTACTATAATATGGACTATGTTCCTTATACTATTCTCTAAATCCCCATGACTGTTTTGTAACTATTAGTTTGTACTTTGTCCTTTCCACTTCTTCACCCAGGTTCTCAACCCCTTCCTCTCTGGAAATCACCAGTTTGTTCCCTGTGAATCTGTTTATGCAGTTTGTTCATTTCTTTTGTTCCTTAGATTCTACATATAAGTGAAATCATATAATATTTATCTTTGTCTGACTTATTTTACTTAGCATAATACCCTCTAGGTCCATGCATGTCTTTGCAAATGGTAAGATTTCATTTTCTTAATGACTAATATTTCATTGTATATATGTACCATAACTTCTTTATCCTATTGTCTATTGATAGGCACTTACGTTGCTTCTATATCTTGGCTTTTGTGAATAGTGCTGCAGCTAACATTAAGGTGCATCTATCTTTTCAAATTAGTGTTTTGGTTTTCTTTGGATAAATACCCAGAAGTGCAACTGCTTGGTCAAAATGTAGTTCTATTTTTAATTTTTTGAGGAACCTTCAAATTGTTTTCCATAGTAGCTGTACCAATTTGCAATCCCACCAACAATGTACAGTGTTCCCTTTTTGCCATATCCTCATTAACATTTGTCATTTTTTGATTTATTGTTGATAGCTTATCTAATAGGTATGAGGTGGTAGCTCATTGTGATTTTAATTTGCATTTCTCTGATGATTAGTGACCTTGAGCATCTTTTCATTTGTCTATTGGCCATCTGTATGTCCTCTTTAAAGAAATACCTATTCAGATCATCCACCCATTTTTTAATTGGATTTTTTTTTGTTATTGTTGTTGAGTTGTATGAGTTCTTTATAAATTTTGGATATTAACCCATTGTCAGATGTATAATAGGCAAATATCTTCTCTCATTCAGTAGGTCGTCTTTGTTTTGTTGGTGGTTTCTTTTGTCATGCAAAAACTTTTTAGTCTCATGTGGTCTCATTTGTTTATTTTTTCCTTTGTTTCCCTTGTCCGAGGAGAAATATCAGGAAAAAAATTACTAATAGCAATATCAGAGAGTTTACTATGTTTATTTCTAAAAGTTTTATGGGTTCAGGTCTTACATTTCAGTCTTTAATCCATTTTGAGTTTATTCTTGTATGTGGTGTAAAAGAGCGGCCCACTTTCTTTTTTTTTTTTTTTTTGCATATATCTGTTCATTTTTTCCAACACTATTTGTTGAACAGACTGTGTTTACCTTATTGTATATTCTTTCCTCCTTTGACATAGCTTAACTGACAATATAGGTGTAAATTTATTTCTGGACTCTCTGTTCTGTTCCATTGATCTATGTGTCTGTTTTTATGCCAGTATCATACTGTTTTGATTACTGAAGCCTTATAGTATAGTTTGATATCAGATAGTGTGATACCTGCAACTTTGTTTTTTCTCAAGATTGCCATGGCTATTTGGGATCATTTGTGGTTCCATATAAATTTTAGAGTTCTTTGTCCTAGTTTTCTGAAAAATGCCATTGGTATTCTGATGGGGATTGCATTGAATCTATGGATTGCTTTAGGTAGCATGACCATTTAATATAGATTCTTCCTACCCATGAACACAGTATAGGCTTCCATGAATTAGTTTCTTTTTCAATTTCTTTTTTTAATGACTTATACTTTTCCAAGAACAACTCTTTTACCTTGGTTAATTTGATTTCTAAGTATTTTATTGTTTCTGATGCAATCGTAAATGAGATTATTTTCTTAATTTCTCTTTCTGATAGTTCATCATTAGTGTATAAAAATGCAACAGATTCTGAAAATTAATTTTTTATCCTGCTACTTCACTGAATTCATTGATCAGTTTTTTTTTAATAGTTTCTTTTGTGGAATCTTTAGGGTTCTCTCTATATATTATCATGTCATCTGCAAATAATGACAGTTTTACTTCTTCTTTTCCAATTTAGATGCCTTTATTTCTCTTTCTTGTCTGATTGCTATAGCTATGACATCCAATACTATGTTGAATAGAAGTGGTGAATGTGGGCATCCTTGTCTTATTCCTTATCTTAAGAAAATGCTTTTAGCCTTTCCGCATTGAGTCTAATGATAAACCTACAGGTTTGTCATATATGGTTTTTATTATGTTAACGTATATTCCTTCGATTTCCACTTTGCTGAGAGTTTTTACCACAAATGGATGCTAGATTTTGTCATATGCTTTTTCTGCATCTATTGATATGATCATATGATTTTTATCTTTCAATTCGTTAATGTGGTGTATAACATTAATTGATTTTCAGATATTGTACCAACCTTGCATCCCAGGAATAAATCCAACTTGATCATGGTGTATGATATTTTTAATGTATTGCTGAATTCAGTTTGCTAATATTTTGTTGAGGATTTTTGCATCAATGTTCATCTGGGATATCAGCCTGTGTTGTTTGTTTGTTTGTTTGTTTTGTTTTGTTTTTGTACTGTTTTTGTCTGATTTTAGAATCAAGGTAAGAGTTAAGAAAACTTGTCTCCACTTGAATTTTTGGGAATAGTTTGAGAATAGGTGTTAATTTTTCTTTGAATGTTTGATAAAATTCACCTATGAAGTCATTGAGACCAGGACTTTTGTTTTTTGGCAGTTTTTTGATTACTGATTCAATTTCATTGGCAGTAATGGGTCGGTTCAGATTTTCTGTTTCTTCTTGACTCAGTCTTAGGAGATTGTATGTTTCCAAGAATGTATCCATAACTTCCAGATAGTCCAGTTTGTTGGCATATAATTGTTCATAGTATTTTCTTATAATTCTTTGTATTTCTGTGGAGTCTGCAGTTACTTCTCTTTCATTTTTGGTTTTATTTATTTGGGTTCTCTCTCCTTTTTTCTTGATGAGTCTGGTTAAAGGTTTACCAATTTTGTTTATCCTTTCAAAGAATCAGCTCTTGGTTTCATTGATTTTTTTTATTGTTTTTCTACACTCTACTTCATTTAATTTTGCTCTGATCTTTATTATTTCCTTCCTTCTTCTGACTTTGAGTTTTCTTTGTTGTTCTTTTTTTAGTTCTTTTAAGTGTAAGTTTTGATTGTTTATTTGAGATTTTTCTAGTTTCTTGAGGTAGGCCTGTTTTCACCATGTCCCATAAATTTTGAATTGTTGTGTTTTCATTTTTGTTTGTCTCTAGGTATCTTTTGATTTTTTCCTTGATCTCATTGTTAACCCATTCATTGTTTCGTAGTATGTTACTTAGCTTCCATGTGTTTGTGTATTTTCCAATTTTTTTTTCTTGTAGTTGATATCTAGTTTCATACCACTGTAATCAGAGAAGACACTTGATATGATTTCAATTTTCTTAAATTTACTGAGACTTGTTTTGTGGTCTAACATGTGGATTATCCGGAAAAAATGTTCCATGTGCACCTGAAGAGAATATATATTCTACTGCTTTGGGGAGAAACACTCTGAAAATATTAATTAAATCCATCTAGTCTAGTGTGTTATTTAAGGCTGCTGTTTCCTTATTGATTTTCTGTGTGGAAGATCTGTCCATTGGTGTCAATCGGGTATTAAAGTCTCCTACTATGAGTGCATTACTGTCAATCTCTCCTTTTATGTCGGTCAATAATTGCTTTATATATGTAGGTTCTCTGATTTAGAGTGTGTATATACTTACTAGGGTTATGTCCTTTTGTTGTATTGATCCCTTTATCATTACATAATGCCTTCCTTTGTCTCATTATAGTCTTTGTTTTAAAGTCTATTTTGTCTGATATAAGTATTGCAATCTCAGCTTTTTTATTCCATTTGCATAAAATATCTTTTTTCATCTTTTTATTTTCAGTCTGTGTGCATCATTTGATCTGAGGTGCATCTCTTGTAGACAGCATATATATCGGTCTCGTTTTCTTATCTATTTAGTTACTTTATGTCTTTAGTTTGGATTATTTAATCCATTTACATTTAAAGTGATTATTGATAAGTACATAGCTATTGCCATTTTATTATTCATATTTATGTTTTTTCTCCCTTTTTTATAGAAGTCCTCAACACTGATTGTAACTAAGGCTTGTTGGTGATGAATTCCTTAAGCTTTTTCCTGTCTGGGATGCTCTTTATCTTACCTTCAATTTTGTTGGGTAGAGTAGTCTTGGTTGTAGGTTCTTGTTTTTCAGCCCTTTGAATATTTCTGCCAATCCCTTCTGGCCTGTAGTGTTTCTGTTGAAAAATTAGCTTACATTCTTCTGAGGGTACCTTTGTAAGTAACTCACTGCCTTTCTCTTATTGTTTTTAGGATTCTCTCTTTGTCTTTGACTTTTGGAATTTTAGTGATATTGTGTCTTGGTGTGGGTCTGTTAGAGTTCCTCATGTTTGGGACTCTTTTGTGCTTCCTGGACTTGTATGTCTATTTTCTTTTCCAAGTTATGGAAGTTTTCTATCATTATTTCTTCAAATAGGTTCTCAATCCCTTGCTCTCTTTCCTCTTCTTCTGGTACCCCTATGATGCAGATATTGGTACACTTGATGGTATCTAGAGGTCTCTTAAATTAGATTCATTTTTTGGATTCTTTTTTCTTGTTCCGATTAGGTGTTTTCTGCTACCTTGTCTTCCAACTTGCTGATTTAATCCTCTGCTTCATTTAATATACTGTTGATTCCTTCTAGTGTATTTTCATTTCGGTTATTATATTCTTGATTTCTGACTGGTTCTTTTTTTATGGTTTCTATGTCCTTTTTATGCTTGCTATCTCTCCGTTTAAGTCCTCAGTGAGATCATCTATTCTTCTCTAAGTTCATTGAGTATCTACATAACCAGTGTTTTGAACTCTGTATCTGGTGGGTTGCTTGTCTTTATTTTATTAATTTTTTGGGGGGGAGTTTTCTCCTTTTGTTTTATTTGCAGCATGGTTTTTTGGGGTTTTTGTTTTGTTTTGTTTTGTTTTTTTCATTTTAGTTTCCTCTCTATGTTTGTTTCTATGGAACATATAGCCAGATGGCCTTATGTAGTAGGTGTCCTGTGTGGCCCAGTAATACAGTTTCCCTGATCACTGGAGCCAAGGAACTCTGGGCATGTTCCCTGTGTGGGTTGTGTATTTCTCCTGTTGCAGCTAAGTCTTGATTTCTGTTAGCATGTCAGTGGATGAGATTGACTCTTGGGCTTACTGGCTATGGGGACTGCTCACATGGGTATGAGCTGCTCTGCTGTGTGGGGGCTGTCCTCATGGAGTGGGATTTGCTCCAGCAGTATCCTATACCTGTTGAGACCATCCTTTTGGTGGGCTGCTTATGGGGCTAGTCAAGTGATGTTCTGTTGGTTCTGTGGCCCCTTGGGAAGGGTTCCTGTCTAGGCCAAGATCAGCTGCTGCCTTTAATCACTTGTATCTATCTGGTAGGAGCTACAAAGTGATCCGTGGATAGTTGCTGCCTATGCTGGATCTGGAGGCAAGTGGGAGAGATCACGTTGCAAGCCGAGATCAGTTCCCCCAGTAATGGACCTGAGGCGGCTTAGCAAAAGGACCAGTATACCTCAAGACCTGGGGCTGCCTGCCAGCTACTTGTAAGACTCTATAATTGGAAAAGCTTTTGGGTGGTATGTGAGTTGGGTGGAGCAGAGGCCCAGGAAGTCACCGAGGTAAAGCAAGCAAATTTTATTTGGCTGATGCAGAGTTAGGTTCATGCCAATGTTGAATCTGCGGTTTCCTGTAAAAGTTTCAGATCTCAGCAAGACTGGCTGCTGTCTGCCTCAGGCCCACAGACCCCCACAATTCACCCAAGGATGCCGCAGCCCAGGGTAGCACTAGTGGCCTGCCAGCAAAAGTCTCCCCCAAAATGTGTGGGCCACATACAACTGTGTGAGCTGAGGGCTGCTTCCTTCCAAA
The DNA here is from genome assembly GCF_902729225.1 of Pteropus medius. Taxonomy (NCBI): domain Eukaryota; kingdom Metazoa; phylum Chordata; class Mammalia; order Chiroptera; family Pteropodidae; genus Pteropus; species Pteropus medius. The sequence goes on from NW_024355008.1 coordinate 9,351,957, forward strand.
AATGTGTGGTACAGGGAAGGTGCAGGGTAGAGCCAATAAATAAGTGTTGGCTGCCTGGCAATGGGTTGCCACAGGCAATTTGTGGGCTGGGTAGGACAGGGCCCTAGGGAGACATAGGGTGGAGCAGGCCAATCTCACCAGACCAATGTGGCTTCAGAGTTGGCCGTGTGGGGAGACGTTTCAACTCAGGCAAGATGGCACTCACCTGTAGTCTGTCCTGGAGGAAGGCCCAACAAAGGAATAATGGCACTGTTCTTCCAGCTCTCACCTCAGTGACACACAACTCAGTCTTTACCCGTATGCCTTTTGCACCTCCCAAGCTACTGGCCCTCTGCCAGAGTCCAGGGTGAGTGTTTGCAAATGAGCGAGTCTGTGCATGGGCCCTTTAAGGGGGATGTATGGGTTTTCAGGTACCTTTCATCTCACCCAGATGGCCAGATTCTCTACTGGTTTTTACAGTTAGATTTTGTGGGAACTCCTCTTCCTGGGACTGGAACTCTGGGCTAAGAAACCGTTGTGTGGGACTAGAGCCCCTCATTCCTTTAAGGAGGCCTTTGCAGTCATACTCTCCCTCCCCCTGCTCAACCGCCACACACGGTACAGGACCAGCTTGTTTCTCATCTCCCTCTCCTACCAGTCTCAATGTGGCTTTTTCTTTATATCCTCAGATATGTGTGTTATGATCAGCTAGACTTCAAGTTGTTCTCCAAGTAGTTTGTTTTATAATTTGGTTGTAATTTTAATGCGCTCAAGAAAAGAGACAAATGCTGCTTCTACCTAGCCTGCCATCTTGACTGGAACTCTAGGGTTTACTCTTGATGTTGTACATTCTATGGGGTTGACATATGTATAATGTCAAGAATCCACTATTGTAGTATTATACAAAATAGTTTCACTGCCCTAAAGTTCCTCTGTTCTCTGCCTATCATTCCTCCCTACCATCTAATCACTGGATATCACTAATCTTTCTACCATCTCCAAAGTTTTGCCTTTTCCAGAATGTCAAATAGTTGGAGCCTTTTCAGATTGGCTTCTTTACTAAGTAATATGCATTTAAGATTCTTCCGTGTCTTTTCATGCCTTCATACCACATTTCTTTTTAGTGCTGAGTAATATCCCATTCTCTGAATGTATGAGAGTATAATCTTCTACTTACTTACTGAAGGCCATCTTAATTGCTATCAAGTTTTGGCAATTATGAACAAAGTTGCTATAAATATCCATATGCAGATTTTTGTGTGGACATAATTTGTCAATTCATATGGGTAAATACCAAGGAACATAATTGCTGGATCATATAGTAAGAGTATGTTTAGATTTAGAAGAAACTGCCAAATTGTTTTCCAGAGTGGCTATAACATTTTACATTCTTATCAGCAATAAATAAGTGTTCCTGTTGTTCTACATCCTTGACAGCATTTGGTGTTATTAGAGTTTTAAATTTTGGCCATTATGATAAATGTATAGTGGTATCTCATTGTTTTAATTTTCAATTTCCTAAAGACATTTTTTATATGCTTACATGCTATTTGTATATTTCTTTTGATAAAGTGTCTATTCAAGTCTTTTGCCCATTTTTAAATCAAGTTGCTTATTTTCTTACTGTTAAGTTTTAAGAATTCTTTGTATGTTTTGGATAAATCCCTTTTCAGATATATCTTTAAGAAATAGTTTTTCTCAGTTTATAGCTTATTTTTTATTCTCTTGATTCTATCTTTCCCACAGCAGAAGTTTTTAATTTTAATGAAGAACAGATTATTAATTATTTCTTTTATGGACTATGCCTTTAGTGTTTGTATCTAATAAATTATTGCCATATCTGAAGTCATCTAGGTTTTCTACTCTCTTCTAGGAATTGTATGGTTTTGTGTTTTACATTTAGGTCTATGGGCTATTTTGAGTTAATTTTATTAAGGGTATCAAGTTTGTGTTTAGATTTTTTTTTTTTGGCCTGTGAATGTTCAGTTGTTTCAGTACCATTTGTTGAAAAGATGATCTTTGCTTCATTATATTGCCTTTGCTCCTTTATCAACAATTAGTTGACTATAGTTATATGGGTAAATTTCCAGGCTCTCTATTTTGTTTCATTGATTTCATTATGTTGAATATGTAGATCGGTTTGAGACCAACTGACATCTTGACAACACTGAGTCTTTCTATTCATGAACATAGACTATCTCTCTATTTATTTAATTATTTGATTTCTTTCATGAGAGTTTTAAAGTTTTCCTCATATAGATTTGTACATATTTTGTTAGATTTACAGCTAAGTATTTTATTTTTAGGGGTGCTAATAAAATGGAATTCTGTTGTTTTTTTTATTTCAAATTCCACTTGTACAATGCTAACATATAGAAAAATAAGTAACTTTTGTATATGAATTTTATATCTCGCAAACTTGCTATAACTTCTTATTAATTCCAGAAAATTTTTGCTTAATTCTTCCAGATTTCTTACATACACAAATCTTGTCATTTGCAAACAAAGACAATTTTATTTATTTATCTTTCAATCTGTATATCTTTTAGTGTCTTATTGTATTAACTAGGACTTTTGGTACAATGTTGAAAAGTAACAGTTAGAGGGGACCTTCTTGCCTTGTTCCTGATCTTAGTGGGAATGGTTTGAGTTTCCCACCATTAAGTTGAGAAAATTTCCCTTTTCCTAGTTTGTTGACATTTATCATAAATGGATATTAAATTTTGTCAAATATATTTTCTGCATCTATTGATATGTTCATGTAATATTTTTTAGCCTATTGGTATGATGGACTACATTAATTGATTCTCTAATCTTGAACCAGCCTTGCATATCAGGTTAAATTCCACCTGGACATGATATATTATTATTTTTGTACATTGTTGAACTTGATTTGCTAATATTTTGTTGAGGAGTTTTGCATTTATGTTCATAAGAGATATTGATCTGTAGTTTTAATGTCTTTTCATAGTTTTGTTTTTAGGGTAATGTTAGCTTCATAAAATGAGTTGGGATGTGTACCCTCTGCTTCTATTCTGTGAAAAAAATTGTAGAAAATAGGTATAATTTCTTTCTTAAAAGTTTGATAGAATTTACTAGTGAACCCATCTGGGCCTGATGTTTTCTATTTTGGAAGGTTATTAATTATTTAATTTTTAAAACAGGTATAGGTCAATTCATTTTTATCTATTCTTGTGTGAGTTTTGACAGTGTCTTTCAAGAAATTGGTCAATTTCATGTAGGTTATTAACTATGTGGGCATAGAGTTGCTCATAATATTCCTTGATTATCCTTTTAATGTCTATGGGATCTATAGTTATATCCCTTCTTTCATATCTAATATTAATAATTTGTATCTTTCCTTTTTTTCTTAGTTAACCTGGATAGAGGCTTATCAATTTAATTGATCTTTTCCAGGAAACAGCTTTTTGTTTGTTGATTTTCTCTATTGATATTGTTTTCAGTTTCATTGATTTTTTCTATAAATTTAATTATTTTAAAATTTCTCTTGAGTTTCTTCTTTGATCCATGTGTTATTTAGACATTTCCTAATTTCTATTATTTTAAATTTGTTTAAGGTGTGCTTTATGGCCTGGAATGTTGTCTATCTTGGTAAATGTTCCATGTGAACTTGAGAATGTTTATTCTGCTATTGTTGGATGAATTAGTTTCAAGATGTCAATTATATCCATTTGATTGATAGTGTTATTGAGTTCAAATTTGTCCTCACTGATTTTTGCCTGAAGAATCTGTGCATTTCTGATAGAGAAGTGTTAGTCTCCAATTATAATAGTGAATTCTCTATTTCTCCTTGCAGTTCTATTAGTTTTTGCCTCATGCATTTTGACACTGTTGTTAGGTGCATAAGGATTGTTATGTTTTCTTGGAATATGGACCCTTTATTATTTTGTAATACCTATTTTATCTCTGATAACTTTTCTTGCTCGGAAGTCCACCTTGTCTGAAATTAATATAGCTATATCCACTTTCTTTTGATTAGTGTTAGGATGGCATAACTTTCTCCATGTTTTTATTTTAATCTATACATGATTTTATATTTAAGGTGTACATTTTATAGACAACATATGTTTAAAACTTGTTTTTTGATATCTGAAAAATCACTGTCATTTAATCAGTGTATTTAGACAATTCACATTTACGGTGTTCATTGATGTAGTTTGATTAATAGCTACTGTATTTGTTACTGTTTCTATTTGTTGCTCTTGTTCTTTGTTCCTATTTTTGTCTTCCACACTTTTTCTGGTGTGTGTGTGTGTGTGTGTGTGTGTGGTTCTTTCTTTCTTTCTTTTTTGATGAGGCAACCTGGTTGATCCCCAGACTTTATAAGGATCCCGTCAGCTTACAATCCTTTAATTTTTTATTTATTTTTATTTTTTACATCTATAGCACCTGGTCTTCCTAGGTAGTCTCCCATCTAAGTACTAACCAAGCTCAACCCTGCTTAGCTTCCAAGATCAGCTGGGATTGGGTGTGTGTGGTTTCAATTGTGCTTTTTACATAATTTCATTTTCCTTTCTCTCTGAGCATATCAATTATCTTTTTATAAAATTTTTTATTTGTTGCTCTAAAGTTTGCAATATACATGTACACCTAATTCAAGTCCACTTTCAAACAAACTCTATACCATTCATGAGTAATACAAGTATCTTACAAGAATAAAATATTCCCAATTCTTCTCTATCATCTCTTGTATCATACTGTAATTCTTCTCACTTTTATACATTTTTCTACCCTATTTTATGTATAAAGTAGAATATATTGTTGCTGTTGTTATTTGGGACAAAATGTTATCAATTAAGGATAAAAAAAGTAAAAGTTTTATTTTACTTTCACTTCTTTATCCTCTGAAGCTTTTACTTTATATAGATCCACATTCTTAACCTGTATCATTTTTGTTCTCTCTGAAGAACTTCTTCGAAGATTTCTTGCAAGGTAAGTCTACTGGCAATAAATTCTCTCAAGTTTTGTTTGCCTGAGAAGGTCTTTATTTCTCCTTCACTTTTGAAGAATTTCTCAGGGTATAGAATTCTAAGTTGGTGGGGTTTTTTTCCCCCTCTTAACGCTTTAAAAATTTCACTCTACTCTGTTCTTGCTTGCAAGGTTTTTGAGAAGCCAGTTGTAATTCTTTGCTCCTCTGCAGGTAAGGTGCATTTTCCTCTTGATTCTCTCAAGATTTTTCTTATCTTTGATTTTTCAAAGTTTTAATATGACATACCTAGCTTTATTCTGCTTCGCAGTCTCTGAGCTTCCTGGATCTGTGGTCTGGTGTCTGACAACTTGGGGGGAATTCTCAATCATTATTCCTACAAATATTATTTCCATTCTTTTCTTTTTATCTGGTATTTTCTTTATGCATATTTTATAACTTTTGTAGTTGTTCCACAGTTCTTGTATATACTGTTTTTGTTTCTTTGTTGGTTGGTTGGTTGGTTGGTCTCTTTTTCTCTCTGCTTTTCAATTTTGGAAATTTGTCACCCTCAAGCTCAGAAATTCTTTCTTCAGCCTACTAATGAGCCCATTGGTGCCACTCTTTATTTGTTAGGTTTAATCTTTAATATTTCCTTTAGATATTTCTTAGAATTTCTGTTTTTGCTTATATTACCCATCTAGTTCTTGCATGTTGGCTTATATATTAAAGCTTTTAGCATATTAATCATAGTTTAATTTTTTTAAAAACATAGTCTAATAATTCCAATTATTTCTGCCATATATGGCTTTGGTTCTGATGCTTGTTCAGTCTCTTTAAACCGTGGTTTTTGCCTTTTAATTAGCCTCGTAATTTTTTTGTTGAAAGGTGGACATAATGTATTGAATAAGAGGAACTATGTTAAATGGACCTTTAGTAATAAGTATTTAGTAAGCGGTATTTAATAATGTCATGGTAAGATGTTGGAGAAAGAGAAGTGTCCTATAGTCCTATGATCCTATGATTAGATTTCAGTCTTCTGGTGAGCCCATGTCCCTGGATGGGAAGCTTTACTTGTACTTTTTAGTTCTCTCTCTTCTTAAGTGAGATAGGATGGCTAGAGGGGGTAGAGTTGTATATATCCTTTTTCCCGCATGAAAGACTGGCATTAGATATTTTCCTTAGGCTCTAAGAAAAACCCTCTGGTTTAGCTTCTGGTAAAGTAGGTTTTCCTGAAGCAAGGCCTTTTAGGAAAAACAGAATATTCTGGCAAATTTGAAAATGGTTTATTTTTGCCTCTCTCTCTGATGGGAACACTAAGGGATTTTCTTTGTTATTTACTGTGAAGACTGAGAAAAACTTCTAGAAGTAAAATTCACAAATGTATGTCCACTACTCACATAACTGGATACCCTTAAAGTTTTTAACTCTCAGAGTTGTCCACACTGAGCATCCAGCAATTCGTTAATTACAGTTCAGATTTTCCTACTGTAACACTTGTTCCCATGGATATTTCTGCTCTTGGGTTTCTGCTCTGGTAAGTTGTGCTTCTCTGTGTCTACCTGTCTGTTCTTCCGATTTGGGGGGCAGCAATTTTCCCTGTGACCCCATTTCTCTGATGGATCTAAGAATCGTTGATTTTTTAGTTTGTTTAGCTTTTTGCATGTTGTAAGAATGGAGTGGCAAATTCTAACCTCTGACATGCCGAACTGGAAACCAGAAATCTCCCAGATGATTTTGATAGAATACATTTTCAGCTTCTAAATTTTCTCTTTGGCATTTACTTTACATTCATACACAATAAAGCATTTTTTTTTCTATCCCATATTCCCTTTTATAATCACTCTCTTTCTGCTGTATAAGAGAAAAGTATGCCTTTCAGTCATTCTGTATTTTACTGTGACTACTCAAGGGTATGAAACTCTCTGGATGCCACAGGAATAAATCGCTCAAATTATTATTGGTAGTCAAACATTTTTTAATTAAGGCACTATAGGACTTCATGTCTTTTGCAGTCTTACACGTTATTTATGTTTAGGGTGGAAATATGTTATTAGAAACCATGTATTATGGTCTATGTTGAGATATTATAAGTTAAGATAAACTGTAGAGTGGGCAGAATGAGGAATTTTTATTTCACAGTCTTGGATTGCTGGTAAAGAATTAAGGGAACAAGAAAATACAATCCAAGGAGAATATACATACAAAATATCAGAAGTACCAATACTAGTTTGAACAAATACCTGTATGTTCCCCACTCTGCATTTGTAGAACACCAGGGAATGAGGAAGACCTTGGTAAGTACTTTCAGACATCCTTGTCTCAGCTGTGTCTAAAGATCCAGAGTGTTCTTAAAGTGCATATTAAGATAGAACCATGTTATTAAAAAAGTATTGACAAAGATATATTTAAATGTATTATTTCAATTTTTGCAAAACTTTTGTATTTATCATACTAAACAACACATCTCCAAGTGAAAGAATAATGCACTTAAATAGTCATTTGATAACTTTCAATAACATTTTTTAGTTTATTTTCCAGAAATCTAATGACTAGGCAATAAATCATTATGCTAGCTATATTGTTTACAATTCTTTGATGTCTAAAAAAAATACAGAAAGATCTAATTAATGTATAGATGGTAGGTCACTAAAATTATTTTTGATGCTGGATCACAATGTGAACTCTAAGATATATCATGGAAGGAGTTTTAAGGACTAGGTCCCCTTATTTTTTGCAAAAACTCCTTTGAATTTCTATTCACTTATTTATGTTAATGAATGTTCATATATATTTATAGAAAAATTAGAATTAATTTGATATTAAAGTCTGTCTCAGTATAGCAATAATTAGTTATTAACCTAAGTAAATAAAATAATTTTTAAGAAATATGATTTCAATAATATTTTACTATATATATTTGTGGCTAACTAAAATCTTGGTCATATTATGCTATTTTGATAAATTCTGCACTAATAATAATTGTAACATAGCTCGATTGTTTACAATTCTTTGCTATCTACAAAAATTACAGAAAGACCTAATTAATGTATAAAATATAAACATAATTAAATTGAAAAAAAGAGGAAAGATAAAAAGAAAAAAAACTATAATTAGCAGAACTTCTAAAAATTAAGATTAATTGATATACAAAATCTTCCTGCAGAGTAATGATCAAAAACATTACTTAGAGATAAGATTCTGTTTGGACACAGAATAGAAATATGAGTTTGTGAAGGGAAAGAACATAACATTTCTGTCTGATTAAGAAAAAACAGCTTATGTGTTTTTAAACAAATCATAGGTAATAGGAACTTGCTAAGTATTTAGATGACTAGATTGATTTAGAAGAGCAATATGAAAGTTTTATTTTGAAAACAAATAATGACAGTGTGTTGAATGTCATAGCATTTGGAACTGTATAAATTTAAGACAAAAATCTTTAAAAATCAGATTATAAATGTAGAAAGAGTTATATTATTAAAAAATTCTTTTGAAGGTACAAAAGCAAAGTTTTTGGAAATCATCAGCAAAAGTTACAAAAGATTATTGTATTGAATTCTCTAAGGTAAATTTCTTGAAGCTATACTAAACTTTTTCCTACCCCTATTCATCTATTTTTTTCCAATTTTATTTAGAGTTAGTAGTTTTGGTAAATAATAATCATCAGTTTTCTTCATGTTTGTCATGAGCTCATTGACTATGCAAGATAATCTGATTAGCATAATTTATAATTTAGAATGACTTCTAGAGAGTTTTGAATATCAAGGTGCCAGAGGTCATAGACTTGCCTAAGGAAAGTCCAGGGAGATGCATCTCATTATTTAGTCTCCCTAGGGTACTAAAGTGCACAAAAAGAGATTGTTTTATATATTGGACACATCTGTTGATTACAATTTTCAGAAGTAAAATGCATTTTTATTGATAAGTTTGTATAATTTTGTATTATTAGCAGTATTAGCAGTATTATTATTAACTACCAGATTTAGTTCCAAGCTAAACATTTTAATATGTGATCTCATTTAATACTCACAGAAACTCATGAATTAGTTAATATATTTTAACATTAGTCTGACTCACAAAGGCCTCAAAAATATTGAGCTGTGTGCACAATTTTACACTTCTGGAAAAGGGTAGAGCTGGATTTGAAAGCTGGAAGTTGCCTGATGTCTAAGTCTTACTATATTGCTTATTGGAGAAGTCATACACAATTTTAGACCTTGGACAATACATCTTAGATTACTTCTGATGAAGGCTTCGAACGAAGTTCTGTCTAGACAGCTTTAAAACGTATGTTTTCTTGTTGTAATAAAAAATAATGCCTCAAAAAAGACCAAGCAGAAATTACAGCTGTCAGCACAGTTATGATAAAAAAGAAACACAACCTAAGCAACATTTTCTTACCTTTGCCATCATAAAAGAAAGTTTTGACTACTGTGCAAAGAAATACTAACAAAACATGCTCTGAATGGAAATTACCTGGTTAGAAAACCTGATTCATGGCACATATAAAATAAATGCTGAAGTAGGTCTTGCTACTTGGTATATGAAAAAATATCTACTAAATTTCATGGATTCCTTTATTGAAACCTATACATTCAGATTCCCAGATAAAAAGCTCACTTTGGTCATATTGTTAGTCTTTTAACAGGAAAACAGGTCAAGAAGCCACTATATCGATTTGATATTAGAATCATCTCCATATATTCTCCTTTGAGAGCCAGGAGGCTAAACACTATTGATATGATATATATGATAGCTCATAATTAAGGATAGCAAGTTTTGCATGGAATAATAGAGTGAGAGAGGAGAAAGGGATCTTGGAGAGTCTCAATTTCAAATGCCTGTAATTACATATTGAAAAACTGAGACTTAGTGAGTTCAAATGTTATATATAAATCCATACATCTTACATATAACTTGCTTTTACATTTATATCTAATATATATTACTTTCTTTGTTAAATATTACTTCCACTAAACTATTCCTGATTGTGAGAGAGCAGAGTGCTTTTTTTTTTATTATTATAATTTTTAATGAGCTCCTAATTTCAAGTTGATAGCTTGTTTACCATTTCTTGGTTCCTTTTGCACACATGGGAGCGCAGTAAGCCAGAAGAGTTTGTATTTCTTCAACCTGTATCTCCACCTACTCCTTTGGTTTTGAAATTTTGTGATTAGACCAAAAGGTATTACATTATCAGCCTGACACACACATACATCAGTCTTAACAGTTTTTGACTTCCCCTAGGAAGCAGGCAGCACTATGAATTAGCAGAGATTGTAAATGAATCACTTAAGGGGCCATGCAGGTAAGGACTGTGAGTGAAACAGGCTGGGTAGGGAAAGCAAGGAATATGGGTAACTCATCTAAATAGGGAGCAGCAGCTGCTCAGCTCTTGCCAATTTTTACAAGATAGAAAGATAAGCCCAGTGTTGTCAGTTCTTTCCATGCTTCATAAAGGCCCAAATTCCAAATTTTACCATAAAATCTCCTAATGTTTGAACACTGAAAAATAAGTTTTTAATTTTGTTAAATTCTGTAGGCCAACCACAATACATCTGTCAGATGTAACAGATGTATCTATGTGTTAGATGAAATGTAGACCACAGGTCACCAATAGGTGAGTTGAGATATTTAGCCATGCTAGATTCTAAGACAAGAATTTTTTCCCATCAGTGAGATCTAAAGCTGATACTCAATGTACATGACTCATTGGAACCTACTTGTAATCCTGCCATATTTGGTTACCATAAAACTGTGTTAGATTTTTCATTAGCTCTGTTGTAACAGGGTTAATGTTTTGAACTCCAGATGTTCTGGCAGATCTTTTGCAAGCATCTCCTTCTGAGAAGAATGACCATATTCACACACAGCCTAAGGCACTCATTGAAAACATGTTCGAAGTTAAATTTATCACCTAGAACAAAAATAGTCACCGATTTTTCTCTGACTACTCCGGCTCACTGAAAATTCATGCTACCTTTCAGCACCCTCCAGATTAGTCTTTTTTGAAATTGGCATTCATGTGGATCAGGCCCCCATGTGTAAACCGTATGTTAAGCAGCACACTTGAAATTACTGATTGCATATATTGGAGGCAACCCTGGCCCAGATCCTCAGCAGCCTCAGTTTTTTGTACCCTGAACATCATAACAGTCTTTGGCCCATATTCTAATTCTACTGATTAAGGAAATTTTAGAAATCAATTGAACAAATTTAGGTACTATGTCAAGACCTGTCAAGCACCAAGAAAGTGGGAATTTACATTTTTTGTTCATATTTTATATACTTGATTCTTTATTTATAACCTTAACCCTCACAATAGTTTTGTGAGGTATATTTCAGCAACCTAGCTTTAGAGAAGAGGAACTAAAAGCCCAGTGCAAATACATAAAAAGCTATGAAACCAAAACCATAAACCAAATCTTAAATTTTATCCTATTAATTTTATCATATTTTTTAAATTTTATATTAATTTTTTGACTGAAGAATTTTTTAACATAGAACTCTTAGAATATACTCATCTGTAAGATAAAAAGATAATAATAACATCTAACTCATTAGTTGTTTTGAAGATTAAGTGCTTAGAACATGCCTGTAAAGTGCTTAGAACATGCCTGTTGTAATTATAAGCACTCAACAAGCATTTGCTGGTATTAACTGCATACATTTATCTTCCATATGTGTTTCTTCTGCAATATACATCTTCATGTTATGATGTACTTTCCTAGTGAAGGATTCATTTATCTCATATTGATGTTTAAAAGTTTTTCTATTTTATGGATATTTACCACTTGTTTTATATATCTTGCAAAATTTTTCCCCAGTTTGTTACACAGCTTCCAATGTTGTTTTGTGGTGGTGTTTTACTGAAATGTATTTGTTCCTTTTATGATAATTGATCTATCAATCATTTCCTTTATTAATAATATATACCTTCACTTGTAGGCTCTGATGGTTTTCCCTTGGCAAAACCAGATAAATATTTATTCTTTGTTAGTTGTTTAGAAAATTTGTTTTATAATGTAAATATTTAGTTTACTTGAGATTTATTATTTGTGTATAACATGATTTATTTACTCATTAATTTAAACATTAGTTCTGAATTCTTGAGCAGTAAGTGGGTTTACAGTCTAATGGAGAACACAATTGAAAAAGTGATTAAGTACAATGTGACAAGTGCCATGATAAAGTAATGCAGGGCGAGATGGAAGAGCATCAGCATCAACTTTGAAAGCAAGATTGTCTTTCCATAAAAATAAATGCCTAAGATAAAATCTAAAGAGTAAAGAGAATAGAAGACCCTTAGCAAGAAAAAAGAGTATGGAGGAAGGCTCAAAGTAAAGAAGAGCACATTGAATTAAAGGAAGTTCAATATGTCTTGAGCTTAGAGGAAAAATGGGGTGGTGAATAGAGAGGAATGAAGATGGAAATGTTGGCAGACACTAGGTAGTAGAGAACTTTGTAAAATAAAGGATTTTGAACTTTATCCTAAAAACTGCAATTTAACTCTAATGTTTTAAGCAGCATATTTTTAGAAGTGTACATCATGATGTGATTTACATTTAAAAAAAATATTATTCTAGCTTCAATGTGGAGAAAGGCTTGTGGAGGGTAAAGACAAGATCTGTGGGTCAATAAGGCAGTACTGCTATTATCCAGGAGAAATGAAGGTCAGTATTAACTTTACTGTGAAGATGAACTTCACAGTATATAACCAGGCTAGAGCCATATAAGAAGTTTATGGGACATCAATGAAATGGAGATAATGAGTAGAGAAATGACAAATTCTATGTGTGTGTGACAGAGAGAAAGAGACAGAGGGACAGAGATTGAAAGAATCGATATGATGGAAGATGAGATAAATACAGTTTAATTTTCAATTTTTTTTTTTTTTAACAAGAGGTCGACATGACAATTCAAATATCCATAGGACTGAATAAGACATTGGAAATATAAGACAGGACATGGTTAATAGTGTAAGGATCATGATGAAATAAAAAAATGAGGGGACCTGAGCACAAGTGGAGGATTGGCCTCAGAAAAGTAAAGAATGCATCATCTGTTGTAACAAAGAAGAGGACAGTGGATGGATGGGTAAAGATGCAGGTGGATTTGTAAATTTGGAGGCAGGAACTTCACAGTTAATGCTATCTGATTCCTCTGTAAAATGAAACGTGAAATCATCTCAGTTTATTTGGGTCACTAGCTGCTAAAGAGGACAAAAAGGGAAAGAAAGCTAAATGTGGAAACAAAAATGGTTGTGAACAAGATTTAAGGGTCAGTATCCTTTCAAAGACAGTGACTTTGTAGTATAATATAGGAATTACACTTACTTTTCTTTCCCCAAAACAACTAATTGCCCTACTAGCATTTTAGTGTATAATCTGTCCTTCAGATTGACTGGAAGTGCATATTTTTAAGCATCCAAAAATGTTTAAGCCTTCTTCTTACTAAAAAGTATGGGAAGTTTTAAATAAGTTTTTGGTCTTGGCATAGGTTTTCAGTAAACATTTGTTGAATGACTAAATAAATGAATTAGTGATGGATCAATTCACAAACTAGGAAAAAGAAATCTCAGGTCATAGTTTTTTAAGTACATTCCAAAGTATTATAAGAAAATGTGGAATACATGTGAAATAGCATCTTCTTGAATTACCAGTCATACTTGATTCTATTGAAAGCCATGGCCAGACCAGCTGCCCAGAGACCCTCCCTTTCTAGATAACTGCCTGTCATGTACCCAAGTGGCAAAGCGTGATATACATGTGTGATGTTTTATCATTATATAGCAAGTTGGCTCTGGTGGCGCTGTGAAAAATTGTGCCTGAAACTCAGGTGTTGGATTTAAATGATAGAACTTGGAAAAGGTGATTTCTGCAATTATATAAATGTGTCATGATTTTAGAGAATGTGTGAGGTATAGGAAGTTCTCATTTGGTCTGGTCCAAGGATCAGTAGGACCTTACCTTGAACACACAAAACGCTACCACCACCAACTCAAGCTCTTCTTTCTGAAACACTGAGATTTTTCAACAAGCCAAGCTCTCCAATCATCCCTAGGCTAGTACTTATTGAGAGGTCCTAAGAAGATTGTCTCCTGAGCCAATCACAGATTTCCAGTTTTCAAAAGTGTAGAACAAGTTATTCTAATACTTAATGGCTTAAAGCTATTACAATTTGGGGGTTCAGGAATTTGGAAAGAGCTTGAGTTGGTATTTCTGACTTAGCATTCCTCATGTAGTTGCAGTCAGTCATAAGCTGGGTCTGTGGTCATCTAAAGGCTAGGCTGGGATGCGCGTCCAAGAAGGCTCACTCACATGACTGGCTATTGATGGGGTTCAATTGTGGCTATCAACTAAAGCACTTACATATGGCTCATGAGCTAACATGAGAGACTCAGGGTAGTCAGACTTCTTACATAATTTCTGACTTCTCACAGAGCAAGTTTGTCAGGAGATCCAGTGGAAGCTGCATGGTCTTTTCTGATATAGCCTCAGAAATGACCCAGTGTGAATTTTGCTGCATTTATGGTTACAAATGAGTTAGTAAAACTGGTCCAAATTCAAGAAAAGGGACCATAGACCCTCTATCTTTTTAGGAGGAGTGTGAGTGAATATGGAGACATATTTTAAAATCATTGTTGTAGCCTGTTCAAGCTGCTATAAAAAATATTGTGTACTTGGTAGCTTACAAACAACAGAAATTTCTCACAGTTCTGAAGGCTGGAATTCCATGATCAACATACCAGAATGATCAGGTGAGGACTCTCTTCTGGGTTTCATACTGCCAACTTCTCATTGTGCCATCATATGGTAGAAGGGGTAAGGGAGCTCTCTCAGGCCTTTTTAATAAGAGCGCTAAACATATACCATCTTCCAAAGGCCACAGCTCCTAACGTCATCACACTGGGCACTAGGATTACAACACATAAATTTTTTAGGGTCACAAATATTCAGACCACTAGCAGTCATCACAGTGTTAAATGATTCTATCTATCAATTTGAAAAATGTTCTTAATAGGACAAGCAAAACTACAGGCTCAAGTGTTAATAAATAGCTTTGGAATTTTTAATGGTGAGATATCACTTTTAAAGAAAATCAACTAGGAATACATACTGTAGAATAACTGTAGATACTCTGCCTATCAGGAGGTATTGAGATTTTTATATAGAATTCTACACTATCCTTTGTGTCATTGTAAAATGGTGTATAACTTTCTTAGATGTCGTGCCAGATCAATCTCTAATATTGCAAAGTACTTTTAATGAGGTCAGCCCTGCTTCCCTAGTCTCATTAGTTCAACATTCCAATTAGGAATAACAGTAATTGCCAATTTTTCAACATTCATGAAAATTGTATTTGACAAATACCTGACTACCAAGCCTTAGCATTGCTGAAAAAAGTTATATAATAAAACATTGAACAGGAATGTAATTTTTTTATTATATACTTGAACTACAAAGTCATGCATTTGGGGGTTCAAATCTTAGCTTCTCTATGTACTAGCTGTTTGACTTGAGTTATTTATCCTATGTAAGCTTCAGGATAATACGTTTGATAATAAGTTTCCACAGTTTTGTTGTAAAAATTAAATAAGATAATACATGTAAAACAATTAATATTTTATATAATAATCACCAAAAATATCTTTATTAATTACCTCTATGCCATTAGAATTGTTAGGTTTACTCTTAGTATCATTTATCTTGTCAAAAAATTAATAAAAAATAGTTGATTTACTTGATTGAGTTACTGATATAAAATTTAATTTACTAAAAGATTTGATGTCTAAAGAAAGGTAGATTCTAACTGTCTGCATCTGTTTTTAAACTTCTCTGTTTATCCTAACAAACATTCATAGAAGTGCCAAATATCTTCATGTTGAATTCCTTAAATTATAATAGACTATGGGTAGGGGTCAAAAAAAAGCCCTTGTGAAAAAGGGAGAAGTAAGACTATTTATCTGAACAATGTCTGTTTTATAAACTAACTTCAAAAATTATACTTGATGTTACTGACTCAAATTCACAACTAAGAAAATTCATATACATAGAAACATGGGAATACATAATAAAATTTGCAACGAGTCAAAAAGAACTATTTTTATTTTAGCATTGAAGGTATTTCTCTGCAAATATTCTTTTAAATATCTGACATATAGATACATTTCTACAATATCAAAGTTTTATTGGCAGAAGTTATTTTGTGTCCATTACTCACAAATGACAAAGCTTTGGCAAATAAAAGAAAATCATGTAAAGAAAATGCCAATAAAATATTTGCATGCCTCTCATAAACTTTTTAGAAAAATAATCTCTAACCTTTTTTTACTTCAAAATATATAATTAATTTGAACTTACTTATACATTTTACTGTGAAATATAATGCATTTTTAATCTTTTTTATTTTATTCATCATATATTTGTATAAGTCAGAAGAAGATGAAAAAAGTGAAAGTAGATTCACATAAGTGTTCACACCCAAGAACCACAAGAAATAATTCAAGGAGTAAAATAAAACACATTACAAAGAATAAGATAGTATAAAGAGAAATTATAACCCACAGCATTAATGAAACTGAGCCATGAGATATCACAGAAATAGCTTAAACTATCTTTTATTTTGTCATTTAAACACTGAGAGAATTGTACCATGTGATTTCTGCAGTTGCTTTCAGCTCATTCTTGCTTAAATCATTTAGAGTCTGTATCTTCTGGTTGCAAACAAAGATTCTGAATGATTCAACTTTCCATCTACTTGCTTTCTCCTCCTGTTCAAGATTCTGATTTTATTAACTTTCTTGTATATATGTCCTTTGTTATGGGCTATTTCAAAATTATTTGGGTAAAAGGTGGGATGTGACTAAAATATAGTAAATCATAATGGCTCTAGCAAACCTTCCTTACTTTTCTGAAGACATTGATCTACAAACTTCTCTTACTTCAAATATTCATATATGTTCAATTTAATTTCTATATGGCTTTATGTTTTCTGTTCCATAGTCATCATAATCTAAAATATTCCCACCACACAATCACTGCACATCATTACTTCTCACAGTTATTTGTTTCAGACTTACTAAGAATAAGTAAGGTTTTCACTTACAGAGCACATATGCAAATAGTGCTAAAGCACCTAAATATATTCTGCTCTGTATCATTTTGTTTCTTTCCACAATTCTGAATTACATTCTCTTACAGAACTTGAGTTAATAAATCTGTGGAACCAATAGTGTATATGCAGCTTATTCTACAGACTACGTTAGAAAACATTCATATACACAGTACTTATCAGGCCCAGGTCTTGTAAAACGTAAGGCAGCCAGGCTTATGTAGTCTTGAAAGCCATATAGAAGAATTTAAAAGCAAGCAATAGAAGGCAATTTAGTTTTCTTTTTTTTTCTTTTTTAACAATGAAAGAACAGGATGAATGTTTAATTTTCAGTGGATTTATCTGGCCTTTATTTATTCAACAAATTTGTTGAGACACTTCTATATATCATACACTCTTTCTTATAACCACTAACAGTATGTCATGGAATAAGATTTTTTTCTTCAAGGAATATGAATATATATGTATATGTATGTATATACACAGAGACACGCACACACACACAAATGCAAATAAATGTGCAATTGTTGATTGGAAAAGTACTGAAGAGAGATATAGAATGGTATTAGAGCAAATGTGCATGTGGTACAGTGAAGGCTACTGTGGTGTGGGGAAGGCTTTCTTGATGAAGTAACATTTAAGATAGGAATTCAGGGATAAATGAGAATACATAAAACAAGGAGAATATAGGAGTGTCCTAGGCAAATGAAGGAGCATAGACAAGAGTTCTGATACAGAAAGAGCACAATATGTTTGAGGACTAAATGAAGTTCAAGACAGAGAATAAATAGGTGTGCTGTGAGTAGAAAATAGTCAAGGGTTGTAATATATAATGCAAAGCCTCATAAGACCATGTGTAGGATATTAGTCTTTATTGTAGAACAATGAAGAAATAATGAAAGATTTCACACAAGAAATGACTTGACACATTTGTTTTTAAAAAATTGTTCTGTGGAAAGTGGTAAAGTATGAGGAAAGAGTAGACATAGGGAAACCAGTTTGGAGGTCATTTCAGTAATCCCAGCAAGGGATGATAGTGGCTTAGACTACAGAGGTTGTAGAGAGCAGGAGACACTTAGAACAATTAAAGAGACGTTTAAGAGTTAGAAGACTGGATACAGAAGGAAAGAGGGTGATTGAAAGCAAGCATGAGACTCAAAGTTCTGATTTGAGCAATTAGATGCTGGTGATATTATTTACTATAAGAAACTGTGGAGGAGGACCAGGTTATGGGTGGAAGATAATTCACATTAGAACATGCTAATTTTGAAGTATATTCTAATTCAATAGTATGCCGAGTATCAACTGTATGTATATTTATGGGGATAAGAGAAAATAACTGAACCAGAGAAATAAATTTGAGAAAGTCAATGTAGCATTCATAATTAGAGTCACGGGCATGAACAACATTTGTAGGTAGAGTGCATGGAGTCCAGAAAGAGTCAAGGGGCAGTCTTTGAAGGAGACAGCATCTGAAGCCCAATAGAGAAGGATGAGTCAACAAAAGAAGCTACTAAGCAATAGAGAGAAAAGCAGATGGAAAATTATGGGGTTATTAAATCCAAAGGAAGAGAGTATTCCCCACAAAAGGGAATAACTAATAATGCGTAAGATTTCTGAGATCCCAAGTAAGAAAATGGGCATATAGAGAGATTAGAGGTCAAGGAGGTGAGGAGAAGGGCAAGTGAGTGGCTGTAACTGTAATTTGGGAGACTATTTAGGAGGCCAAATCAGACCCTTGTGTGTTAACTTCAATTAGGTCTCAAAATCTATTAATGGAAATTAAGAGGCGGTCAGACCAAAGACACAAACAAAAACCAAAAACGAAACCAAAAAGTTTGGAAAGTAGGAGGATAGGGCTAGATAAAAGATAATCTATTACATACATAAGATAAGGGGAAAAAATTGGAGAAACATCTGAGTCTTCTTTCTGGCATCCAAAAAAATTTAAGGAGTTAAATAAATGGGGGTGTTAGGAAGAGAATTACATTTGAGAGAATATAATGAGTTCTGGTCTACTGTCAACACCTATAACACTCTCTATAGTCATGGAAATTTTCTATTTTTCTTTAAGCTTAATACATTTTTAAAATTGGTGTTGGAAAAATTGGAGTCATCACAAACTTGACATGAGTGAAACATAGAAAATCTTAGAACAAAAACTTGGTCTCAAATTTAACATTACATGTATAATAAGGGCTCAGAATGTAAATATGTTTTCATTTAAATGAAAACTTAATGTTCTTTGACGATATGGAATGTCTAGGGAGCTATAGCTGAGTCTTATTCCATAAGCATTTTTAAGCTGCAAAATGATTTTCAATATAAAGAAATCGATGAATGAATGTAGAGGATTTCTGATGCTCTTGCAAAATATTTCCTATAAACTATATTTTAGTTGACTGTGTTTCCTCCCTTTATGGTTGCTAATAAGACATCTCTTTGGCTGAGAATGGCTTCTGGCTCATCTAAGTAAAACTCACCTGCTGTGCTGCTGCAGACATGGATTGAGCCTTGTCATCTGATTCTCTTCAGCAGAATATGACATTCGAGCAATGAGCTCAGCATGCCAAGTGGTGAAGTCAGCAGAGGGAGACTTAAAGAAAGGGTTTATAATTGTGCTTGGTCTGAACAAAGAGTTGAACTCCTAAGGATCCACATGAAATGCCAAATTAAATATTTTCATCTCTTCAGTTATGAACATTTTAGTGATTCTTCCTAACACCCCCCAATATCTTATGGCATGATAAATGTCAAAAGAACTATGCATTTATATTGGTCACATTTTGAAAACACAAAATGTATAGTACAGATTGATTTAAAAGATGCAACCAATTACTGGGCTAGGTTAGCAGGTCATGAAATTGGGCAAACATCAATATCTGTTACTAGTATGTTTCAAAAAAAAATTAGCATTACAACAACACCTCTAAAACCATTCCCTCTCATGTTTTGTTTCATATAAATTTAGCTCTAGTCTCAAAGTATTACTGGAAAATTCATGAGGTTCTAGTATCCTGCAGAATTTGGCTCTAAGGAAATGAATCACTTTGGAGGTATGAAGAACAGTTTCAAAACTTCTTATCCAAGGAAAGAAATGAAGCTAGGATGATTACGAAGTAGTCAAAAAACACACAAAAAAGAGTTATATCTTTTATAATGTTTATAAAGTCAGATTCTGTTACTTTTGGACAGCAAATATTTTCCTTTTAGACTCCAATAGTTTCATGGAACCAATTTGAGAGTACTTTATAGAAGCGTTTGTTATAGAAATATCTGACTAATCCTGATCTCAGGCTATATGAGCCCAATTGAGGCATCTGCCAAGGAAATTGGTGCCAGTTTTGTGTCCCCCAGAGCTAGAGTAAATTTTCCTTCTGGATTTAGCCAAGGTTTGAATGACTGGAGAGATGAATCTGGACCTGATTCCTTATGAGTGCCAAATATTGATTTATAAGTAAAAAATACAAGGAGAGCAAGAACAGTTAACATGCTAAAGTTTAGGAATTAATTAAAATTGGAACAGTTAATCAATTAAAATTTGAACAATTAAATTGGGGTACAATTCAAAATAAGTCAATTAGAGTGTATGTAGCTAACATTACTGAGGTTTATCTTTAGTAATTCAATTCATTTAAAATCTTTATTGAAAACCTACTATATGCCAGGTACTAGGGATACTTCAGTGGAAAAACAAACAAACAAACAGATAACAGTCTCTGGTTTCTTAGAACCTAACTTCTAGATTGAGAGCTAAGAGAAGATAATGACCTGTGGATATAATAAGTATAAAATTATAAGAAAGTAATATAAAATTATTAGAAAGTAATAGTGTTATAAAAAAATTAAACTGGGACAGGGTAATATGGATTAGACATGTGAGAAGGGGGGATAGTTTGCAATTTTAAGTTGGTTAGAGTAAACTTCACTGAAAAAATGACATTTAAACAAACATTTAAAGGAGAAAAGCATGTGACTATATGAAGAAATAATGTCCCAAGCAGAAGGAGCAGCCAGTGTACGCTCTGTGGCAGAAACATGCCTTAAACACAGGAGGCTTGATGTGCTTCTGAGTTAAATTGCCTTCAAGATTAAAGAATATGTAAGCATTATCAAAACTTTCTGACTCTTCTAATTTCTGAATGACTGGCCAAAGTGCTTAACTTTAGTCACCTGCGCTATGTTCATTAGCCCCTTAGAGTTCTTACGGTATCTGTCCTTGACTCAGATGCAATTAATCCCAGACGACTGGGACTCTGCTTTCAGTTGAAGGCCTAATAAAAACTTACTAAACACTCTTTCTCAGAATAGAATAGATCCAGATGGACTCCTGCGGACCCAGTTTAGTGTGATAGAATAATAGCCCCCCAAATGAGCCCACATCCTAATATCCAGACCCTCTTAATATGTTATCCTACATGGGAAAAGGGACTTCGAAGATATGATTAAGTTAAGGATCTTTAGATGAAGATTACCCTGAATTATCCAGATGGGACCAATATAATCACAATGGCCTAGTTAAGAGGGTTGTAGAAGGATCAGAATCAGAAAAATATTTGAAATGCGCCTTGGTGTCTTTGAATATGGAGGAAAGAGTGGAGCCAATGACAAGGAATGCAGGCAACTTGTAGAAGTTGAAAAAGGCAAGGAAATGGATTCTTCCTAAGAGCCTCCAGAAGGAACTTTGATTTTAGAACTTCTGACCTCCATAACTATAAGAGAATACATTTGTGTTGTTTTTAAGACACTAAATTTGTGATAATTTGTTACAATAGCAATAGGAAACCAATACAGTATGTCAGTAATCTGAATTCAGTTGCCCTGGGGAGTCCCAACGCTAGGATTTCTGCTGGGATCCTAGATGAGGGAAGTTTCTGAGCTCTGCAGATTGGAGTAAAAGTTAGGGACCAAAGTTTTTTTAGTGCCTCCTTTATCTTTCTGAAAAGCTACCTTACAGCTCTTAGAGACTGTTGCATAAATTTATCAGAAACCCTCAGGAGTTCATACCAACTGCTACAAGGAATCAGGGAATTACCCAGCCAAGCTCAGATCCTCAATGTAACTCAGAAAGTTTGATTATGTATAGATTGGCCTTGGCTTATAAGATGTCAAAGAGTTATTCACATAATTGCTTTTTCCTCTGTATACTTCATAGTTCTTCTATTACCTTGACAAGGCAATTTAATATGAACTGACAGATTTGAAAAGACTCTTCTAAGATTTATATTTCTGGAATATGGGTAATATTTTGAGAACACTATACTCTAAACTCTCAATGTAGGATGCCTCATTATCTGCTGAAAAAAATAACAGAGTGAATACAAGGGAATAGATTCTAATCTTTGCTCTTTTGAAGATTGTGCAGCCTTGAACGAGTCACTTCGCCTTGCTGTATATCTCTCTAGCTTCTTAAAAATATAATAATACACAAGGTTATTAAGAGAATAAATGTTCTGAGATACCGGGAAGAAAAGCTCAGAGGCAGAATTTCATAAATATTTAAAATATAAAATGTTGTAACTGGAAAGTGCCTTAGAAGTGAAATTGCCCAAAACTTATTCTATGGGTAAGAAAACTTGTGAATAGAGAAATGCAGCGATTTACACGATGTCACATAACTGGTGAGGGATGGGCACAACGTCACATACAGCTAGTTGAGCTTAGCTCTCCTAGTGCCTTCCGAGGCTAAATTCATTTTAACATATATTTTTTTTTTAAATACAAAATTCTCAAAAGAATAATCAGGTTCTTGAAGTCTTTATTACAACTTTATTTTTTAATATCTCATCAACTCTTAGTCACCAAAAAATGCCGCCTCAAAAAGACTAAAAAGGTAAGCCCTAATCCACATGACTGCATTTATAGACAGGGCCTTCAAAAAGGAGATTAAGTTAAAATGAGGCCAATAAGGTGAGGTCCTAATCCATTATGACTAGGGTTCTTATAATATGAAAGACACCAGGGATATATATGCTCAGAGAAAGGAACTTGTGAACATACTATAAGAAGGTAGCTAGCTATCTATAAGCCAAGGAGAGAGATCTCCAGAGAACTAGCAAAACGACCTTGGTTTTGGACTTCCAGCTTTCAGAGCTATAAGAAAATTAATTTCTGTTGTTTAAACCATGCAGTCTATAATATTTTGTAATGACAGCCCTAGCAAGCTAACACAAGGCAGCAATAAGAAAAAAAGGGGTGAAGAGACAGTGTGAAAAGTTAAACATTGTAATATTAAAAATAGCAAATATCACAATTTTATAATTGAAATATTATGTTCATATCTTTTAAATAGAATATTTACTTCCAATTTTTAAAATTTTCTGCACAAAAATAGCAATTTTGAAATAACAACCATTTGTTTTTCTTAGTAGGAGGTATCGCCACACTATGCCAGTAAGCCATATGTGTTTTCAAGGTTAAGAGGTAATGTACTGGTTAAATTGTATTTAGCGTAGATATTTCTTAGTAAGTGTTGGAAAGTACTTAGGAATAACAAAGTTAAATAGATTCCTTGTATTGGCTCATGCTGATTTTTTGATAGATAAATTGGTTCCTTTTATTAATTAAAAACATTTTCAATGTAAATAAAATAATCTTGGTGATTGTGAAGCATCTACAGGATGTGAAAGAAGTATTAATGGTCTTCAAAAGCCTTTCTAAAAACTTCAGGGTATATGAGGCACTTTGGAATTTTGTTTGTTTTATTCTTTCTGGTTTCCCTAATTTTCAAATAAAGAATATATACCTTTGAACTGAAATTAATATCTATGAACACTATTCGAGAGTTTTGTATAATCACGTACTTTTTCTTCAAGGACACAGCTTCATTCTTTCTACAGTTACCATTATAGGACTATACAAAATAGAAAGATATCAACATTTTGCCATCTAGACAAATGGTCAAAAGCCACCAACTTTTTATTAATAGAACATCTTTTATAATATATTCAGTGTCATTGTACTAATAAAAAAATAATAATAATAATAATAAACCTGACAAACAGGGAAATGAGGAGCTGGGTGACCCAAAGCCCTTTATCTATATTGAACAATTTATCAAGTTTGGTGCTCCAATCCAAGTTTACTATAACATTATGTGAGGCAAAATTAAAAATAACCAAGAGAAGGAAACTGTTTTCAAATTTTCAATTTGAAATATAATACCACCTGTTGCAGGGCCTATGATCTAATTTAATTCTCAAAACAAGCATTATGATAGGGTCAATATTCTTATTTACCAATGAAGAAACAGAAGAGGAGTTAACAGACTTGCACCCTGATCTGTTGGACTCTAAAGTTTATGTTCCTTATGCCATTTTTAAATATGAAATCTGCCATTATAAACTCAGGAGCACTAAATTAAGCAATGGTTACATTTAATCTATTTAACAATTTTGTTTACCTCTCAACTGGTAGATACATGACACATAAATTTCTTTACCTTTAGAGTTGAGGAGGGCATGCTCTATCAGTATCCTCTCAAGAATTCTGTGAGTTTTATGGGAAAACAGTGAGCATTTGTGGTATCTGCAGTCTTTCAACAGAATAGCCCCTTTTTGATTTGTTTTACACATGGACTTCCTGGTGAAAACAAAAATTTACTAATTTTAAGAAAAAATAGGTCTAAAACTCAGTAATTTCTAAAAGGCCCTCCATTTGTGTGTGTATATATGTATATATGATGTATATAACATATGGTTGCTAACTTCAAATACAAAAGGTCCTTAAAAGCAATAAATGACTAAGTATCAAATAAATTCTCATAGTGGCTGGAAAAGCAGCTTCCCCACTCTACTTTGTGTGACCTATATGTCACCCGTTCTAGACTCTGTTCTGGGGAATGCAGGAGCTTCTCTTTAGCTTTACTGTTATCGAAGCGTGTAACCTGGACTTTCCTTGCTTTAAGAAGATTGTTAGAGGCCAATGTTCTAACATTTAAAACTTAATAAATGTAGACATAGAGTATGATTTTTGCATAATTTAAATCTCCATCTTATTAAAAATAAAATTTTAAATAGAGAAAGGAAAGGAACGTTACACTCAATGACCTACAAGGTAATAATGAGAGGAACAAAATGAACTATTGGCTGCTTTTTCTCACAAAATAATGTTTATGAAAAAAATATAGAGCACTCTTAAATAATCTCCACTTTCTATTTTGTGAGTTATTTGGATTTGAGAGGCTAATGCATAACATCCCTCATTAGGAACTAAAGTTGAGATGGACATAGGAGTCAGACAGATGGGAATAAACTATTAATTTATTAATGATAAAAGTTTTAGAATGTGTGTCTTTAGACTCATTAGCTAAATGGGCCTGCTAAGAGTTTACTCCTAAATTAGACTTTCATTTTCAGTTACAATCATTGACAGCTTGGAACATCATCCTTTCTTGCTGCTTCACCTCACAGAATCTTTGATCTTGCAAAATTTACTTCCTGGTCTTGAGCAGAAGAGTTACATATGTTTTCCCTAGGCCGACTGATCTTTCTCCCAAACTCACCCATCAGAAATAATATTCCTTCTTTAGAAGAAAGGAGGGAGAAAGCCATTGACAAGCAATAGTTAAAATCAACTGTTCAGTCATTTTGTCTATTTGGTTCTTCAGTGCCTCTTCCATAGTGAATGCTTTCACACAAGTGTTTATGTAATACAAAAATGTTTACACTACTCCCCTATATCTATCTACATTCCACTACCTCACACCTCTGTATCTTCAATTGAGGTCCTCAAATAGCTAACTAGGCCATTGACCCCTGTGCAGGAATCCATACATATTCCCACCTCTAGCCACCTTCCTTTAAAAGTGGGAAGACTTTCTACAGCCATGCCACCTTGAACAAGCCTGATATCATCTGATTTCAGAAGCTCAGCAAGTTCAGGCCTGGTTAGTAGACCAGGTGCTGTAGACATAAAAAATAAAATAAAAATAAATAAGGAATTGTAAGCTGACAAGGTCCTTGCAATCGGTGAGGTCAACCAAGGGTTGCCTCGCCTAAAAAATGAAAATAAAAATAAAAAATAAAAGTAGGAAGACCAGACAAACCATTTGCAGCTTTGCTTAACGAGAAAATCTTCCTGATTTTACTCTTTTTCAAGGCCATCACTGAATATTACCTTAAGGCAGCCACCACTAATTTTTAGCTTATACTCACATCATGAGCTAATGCATTTTTAAATCAAGGTGGGACTTTTTCTTCCTCCTTTGGCTGATTATTTGGGATTCTCTCACCATATACCTATGGGAGAGAGGTAGGCATACTATGGTAATCGGTGACATGAGGGTCTCTGCTATTTATGCACTTTACCTGTTCCCTCTAGTCCTGTGTGAGTACAATAGCAGATGTACCATTTTCATCTTATGATGGACTGTTGATGTGTCTCTCTGTATTTGTGACAAAGCAAAGCCATCTTGAAACGGACTTTCTGGTGGGCTTTCCAGATGGACAATCACTTAGTACCCCATGGTCAAGTGTTCTATCTCACCTAAATCTTGGTCAAAGGCCAGAACTATTTCTCAGAAGTCATATAATTCTGTACAAATGGCATATCCATGGTCCTGAACTTCAGGAGCCTGGATTGAAATTCTTTCATTGGAGATTGCTATAATGTCTTCACTACTTATCTTCCCACCACTGGAACCTTCAATAACATTGATTTACCAGATCATGAGGCTTCAATGATAGGGCTACTTGCACCACAGTGTAGACAAGCTTCAGAGCCCTTTTCAGTCTGCTTTCCATTCAAAGTAGAAGCCTTTTGTGTCACCTGGTATATGGGTCCGATCGCAATTTTTAGGTGTACACTATGTTGCCTTTTAAAGCCAAAGAAACAACAAAGGCTTCATTCTGTGGAGCCATGAATGCAAAATTCAGAAATTTAAAGTTTGCTTTGAAGAAGACTTCCCAGCATACCTCTGACCACTAGACTTTTCAAAACTCTCGGCTATGTGTTTATCCACCACCCCCAGGAGCACAATGTAAAACCAACACATCTAGTCTACTAGTTTCCTCTTGCTCATTCTGCCCCATCTGCATGTTGTCTTTCATGTACTGCATAAATGTGATTTTCTGTGGGATGTCCACATAGTCCAGATCTGTTTGGACAATGTTATGATAGAAGGCAGGAACATGAACATAGCCCCGAGAATAAACTGTTAATGACTATTATTGTATGCTCCATGTGAATAGAAACTCTTTCTCATCCTCTTTTCTGATAAGGATTTTTTAAAAAGAAGACATTTGCTAAATCAATAGCCGCAAAGCATGTTCCCAAGACCCTATTAATCTGCTCCAGCAATGGTACCGCGTGAAGCACAACAGGACTGATTGAACTTGTGAAAGTCCACAGTCATTCTCCAGGATCTCTGCTCATTCTCTGCAGGAGTCTGAGTGGCAAAGGAAATTGAGGTATGATATGATATAGATCATTATCCTTTTATACTTTGTGTCCTTAATGGTGGCACTAATCTTCAGCAAACCCAATGGGATGTGATATTGCTTTTGATTTCCTCTCTTTGGTAGGAAGCAGTTTCAGAGCCTTTCACTTGGCCTTCTCTATTTCATTGGCTTTTACTCACAGACCAAAGACCCAATGTGGGAGTTACTTCAACTACCAAGCTTGTCAATCCTGATTATATACTGGAGACCCAGCAATGACCATGGGGTGGTTCACAGACCCAGTGGACCACTATGAGACTTTTACTAGAACTCCATTTATTATCTGGTCTCTGTATACCTCCACTCTATCAGGGAAAGCATAATGACATTTTGTATCTGACTTTCAGAGTCAGCTCAACACTATATCCAATAGTCCTTGAAATGTCTGGATATTCCACTTTCCCCATGTGCAGTCACCTGAGTAAAATTCTACAGGCCCCTTTGGTTAAGCACTGATGGAATCAATAGAGTGTATATTTGCCATTGTGTTAAGAGTCCTTCTGTATAGGGACCCTGCCACCTCTTCAGTCAGTAGTTTCTAGATATTAATATTGGCTCAGGACCTTGACTTAAACAAGAGATTGCAATTTTTATTAGGGCAGTTGCCCTCAGACTCGACTCCTGCTTCTTCATTCTTGCCTTCTTCAGATTGTCGATGTTAAATAGCACCCTCAATGGCTGCCTAATGGCATGTACCTGGGGATACCCTGTTCTATTCACCACCTCTACATCTCCTGACAGGTCAATCTTCCTTGGCTCTCCCTCTGAGTTTTCTATTTTCTATGATAATGTGGTCCCCAGCTTCTGTCAATTAAGGTCAGTCATCTGCCTTCTATTGCTTTGGGACCAGATTTTCATGGCAATTAACAAGCCACCTTTGTAATCACCTATCCTACTGCCAGCCTGGCCTGAAGATGAAAGAACAAATAGTGATCCTGATGCCTTCTCATGAACACATTCTTCATGCTTTGGTGAATGGTGTGTTATTTGGGGCCTTCCTGTGAGACTATTTGTGGTGGGTTTTCTGGTCTCACATAATATATTTAAACCAGCATGACCTCTTTTTTAAATTCTTTTATTCCTTCCTCTTCTGAATGCCAGAGAAACCCAGGCATTCCATTTCTCTCAGCATGAGCCATGATTTCTTCAGGCTTTTAAAAGCCATCCTAGTAGCGTGTTACCCAATCCCCTGGGGTTCCTGCTAGGTTATTAAATCATGTGTCCTAAAAATCTGTCCCCTAAATCAATGAATCTGTACTTGTCCAGTTTTGTGTTCAAGACTCCTGATCAAATACCCTCAAAATCAAATTCTAGGAATATTACCATGGTTCCTGTAGGAACATGTCAACTAATCTTGCAGCTTTTTTGGAGTATAATCTCTTTTCTCTGTTATTAGGCTCTGTGTGTTCCCAATTATGCTGGAATTTAACCCTACATATTGGCATGATTTTGAGAAAAATAAATGGAATAGTTTCTGTATCAGAAAACTGCTGCTTTGAGAGAGAGAGAGAGAGAGAGAGAGAGAGAGAGAGAGAGAGAGAGAGAGAGAGAGAGAGAGAGAGAGAGAGAGAGAGAAAGGTCGCTGTTGTTTCTTCTCACATTCTGGCTCATACTACCAAGTGGTGAGCCACCTGTGCAAGTTTTGAGGCTTCATAGGGGGCCTGCAGAGCTAAAAAACCTTAGCATGCACACTCAGATGCACCCATTCCTGCCTTGGCATAGCAATTCCACCCAGCTAAGCATGAACTAAACTCTGCAACACCAGCTATCAGATTCTGCTTCTCCTCTGCTGTGTCCTACTCTTCTACTATGGAAAATGATGAACTTTTTGTCACCCAAAGAATTCCTTAACCTTGGATTCTTGTTGATAGCCCTCAGTTTCTCATTATCCCTCTACCTGGCATCTGTACAACTTAGTATAAAGAACAATTTCATTGTTCTTTAATTCTTCTGAAGGGTACTGTAATATGCCACATTTAAACATTAAAATGTACTTCTTTGGCATATGGATTATTTTGATGTAAAGGCCTAGAGAACCAGCAGATGCAGAATAAGTTCTAAAAACAAGGCACCGGCTTTCCTTTGATAAAGGAAAATTTACATTTATAAAGATTTCCGTGTCTAAAGGTATATGTTTCCTTCCATACCAGAAAGAGGAGAATTGTTAACTCTTACCAGTGGAGAAGGCACCCACTTAAAGTAATAAATCTTACCAAACAACTTTTGTTTACCATGCCTTTCCTAGTCACCTTCCCAAAACTTGCCTCACCTGCTCAGAAGCCTAAAATTCCTCTTCTTTTCTACAGCTCTTAGAACCCAAGTTGTAACCATGTCTTTGGGTGGTTCCATGTCTATGCATAGGCACAG
The DNA here is from genome assembly GCF_902729225.1 of Pteropus medius. Classification (NCBI taxonomy): domain Eukaryota; kingdom Metazoa; phylum Chordata; class Mammalia; order Chiroptera; family Pteropodidae; genus Pteropus; species Pteropus medius. The sequence goes on from NW_024355008.1 coordinate 9,381,786, forward strand.
GTCAATTAACTTCTGCTTGTTTTTCTCTTGTTAATATGTTTTTTGCCAATCTAATTTATGGGCCCCTGGCCAGATACTCTAAAATGGGTAGAGAAAAGACAACTTACATCATGCAAAGACCTGACTCATTCCACTGGCATGAATGTTCTCTATTGGGATTTAATGATTTATTTAGGACCTCTATATTTTATTTTTTATGTAAAATAAAAAAGGCACATGCAATTACAATCTTTTAAACTAGGGGCCATATGTTTGAGTTTATACTTGCTAATTAGAATTCTGCCTTTTTGATTTTGTAAGCTGGGCTCAGAATATATCTAATTTTTAATCTGTTTTCCCCCAGTCTTATGCAGTTGTCTTTCTACACCTGATCTGACAATGCTTTTGCAACTCAACTTTACTTAAATTGTTCCAACAATTCAAGTACTTTTCATGGAAAATAACACTCTTTTTTTTTTTAGTCATAGTTTGTTTATGTATTTAATTCTTAATTAAACAGGTTTAGAACAAATTCTTGGTAAAATATACCTCAAGTCATTAACTATAAATACATTGGCACTACAGAAATTAGCCTATAATCTGCTAGAATTTGGAATGCTTATAGATATGGAATACAGCTGGGATTACATAGAGTAAATTACATGAAGATGGATTAAGAAAACTACAAATTTCAGTGGACTTTTGGAGATTCTAAATGCATTCATCTATGCTGAATTGATGAATAAACTAATAATCCATAGATGACAATTATCAGATTGATTTTTAAAGTTTTATACTCTGTATATCTTTGTCTATATTTTGATTGCCTTTTATCTCCTCTCTGCCAAGACATTGTTTCTACAAAATTCCATTTTAGAATCATTTTCTTATACAAATTCTTTCTGGCACTAGATATTTTCTGGTAATGCTTCTCCTTTCTAGAAAGACACTCATACCCTTGCTTCTCTCCCTTGATGTCTTCAGTGACCTTTTTAGCTTTGTAGTACTTTGTCTCTTTTCATCATGTGCCAATTCTAATTGGAAATTGTTAGCCTAAATAGCCCAATATTTAATACTGATTCATATTAACAGTCTACACAGTACCAACTTGAACCGTTTTATTCATTTGAACTCCTTGAGCAATTTTTGTTCCCTCAAATGAGCTGAGACCCTTCAGCAGTTTATAACTTTTACATTGCTAGATTTGGAAGTACTTTAAATTTTTCTAGCTCAAAGTAAGTTTGACTCTCTTACTTTTTATCTAAGGATTTGAAAAGGAGAACAGTCCAGTAAAATGAACAACAGGTAGATGCGAAGCTGCTTCATTTAAAATTATTGAACCCTCTTTTCTACTTCACATAATTTGGTGTTCTAATAACCTTTTTATTACGAAGTCATAACCAAGTGCTTAAACTATTAGATGGTCTTCTAGCTGACAAGATTAAGGCAATAAGCATTTTTTTTTTTACTTTTTACTATATGCTAGACATTATAAGAATATGAAAGATTTATAAAGTACAGTCCCTATCCTAGAAAAGCTGATGATGAATTGGGTAATTTTAAGACAAATAATTACATGATAAGGCAGAATATTTATTGATTTGAACAAATTATATTGACCATGAAACAAAGTAACATGATATAAGGTGCAGCAGCAAATTTAGAAAGGAGGTTAGGATATTTGGACTGAGCTTTAATGAATGAGAAAAACCACTGAGAAATGTCTTGAAGAAAGGCATTCAAGGCAGAATGATCACTTTACACTTAAAGTTCCTGAATCAGAAATAAGCTTCCTATATTTGCAGAAAAAATTAAGTTCAAAGTTGCTAGAGTGTAAAGAGTTAGGGGATTATAGTGTGAGGTAAAGTCAGAAGGCAAGCAGAGGCAGAGCATGAGATGTCTAGAATAAATGGAAAGCCTGCAGAAGGTTTTAAGAAATAGAGTTACATTCTATGATTTGTGCTTTTTACAACTATGATTCTATGATATATATACACATATGTATAGAGAATATTATATATTATGCATTGCATAGACTATATAATGTATTATATATTGTATATAATATGTGTGTATTATGCATATATACATAAACAATTATAAAATTAAATAAGTATACTATTATTTATTTGTAGCTACAGAGTTAGAAACTAGCATTATGAATAGTTTTCTCCTTTGGGTTTCCCCTAATATGGTTGTTTTGTTATTCTATTTATTTATCCCTTACTTTTGTAGGAACTTAGATATAGGACTCCATCTCATGAGATTTTAATACCAAAAGTAAGTGAAGAGATGGATATTTTAATATGGTCCATAGATGTGCTAGAGACAGGTAGTGCTCACCAAATTCCCCAAGTGATCTACTACATTTTCTAGCTTCTTTTGCCATAAAGTTGAGGCCATACAACTGGTTCTAGCTGATGAATTGTTCACAGGAGTTATGAGTACTAATTCTGGGCTAAGGAAGTTAAGAGTCAATGTGCCTCCTCTGTCTCTCTATCTCTGGCTAAGAAGTCATGCATTGAGATGATTGTGTCACAGTTGGGTGAATACTATACTCTAAGTCAAAATGCTTCCACCAACTTGCAACACATTTTGTAAGAAAGATAAGTAAACTTTTGTGTCGGACCACAGAGATTTCTGAAGGCTATTTATTATTATTATTATTATTATTATTATTATTATTATTATTATTGCAGTTGCTTATTGTTAATTGCTGTGCCTAATAAAATAAGCAGCTTATTCCTCCAATGAGCAAGATAAAATGAGCCTAAAAAGGTTTCTACCTCAGTTAGAAATGCAAACTAGCTTTCACTCCTCTCACTATAGTACTCACTATGTGAAGACCTAATAATTCTTTACATTTGCTTAACAATTTAGAATTTACAAAGAATATCCATGCTTATTATCTACTGTAATCTTTATTAGAAAGCAATGCTGAGAATCATATTCCCTTTTAATCAATAAGGAAACTGATTAACAAGGTTCAATACCTCGCTCAATGCACCTAGCTACCAAAAGAGAGAATTCCATATTTTCCTATAACCATATATATGTATGTGTGTATGTATGTAAAAAAGTATATATATATATATATACACACACACGCACACATACATATACACATATATAAAAAACATATGTATGTACACATATTTATATATGTTTAATTGTACCTTAGCAAAACAGACCATGAAATCCTGATTTCTTTTTCTTCTGACCTGATTTCTAAATCTCTCTCCTAGAGTACCAATAAATAGTATTAATGGTTTATATTCTTCAACCCACAAAAAGCCTGAAGGTTAGGAAAGCTAAGGTATTTCTTAGAAAAAGAATAGGGATCTGAGAGTCAGAAGACGAAGGGTGAGTCTTGTATATGAACATGCTAGTCGTATGTCCTTGACCCAGTCAACTACTATCTCTGGGTCTCAGTTTCCTCGTCTATGATATAATCACTAATAACCCTTATGGTTTAAAATGTTATATTTTTATGTTGAAACCACCAGATGACATCTCAGCAGTAAGAAAATTTTACTCCTTACTTTAAGAGCCTCCAAAGATGATTATTATACTTAATGTGGTTTTAAAGATTCATAGTTATAATTTAAGGAGTTAGATTGGAAGACTCAAGATATGTTTAAATTGACACAATGATTATTTTAAGTCATAGTGTCTTTCAGTGAAACCACTTGAAAAATTTTACTGTTTGAGCTCTAATTTTAAAAGTTATTTTAGGGTCTTAAGGTGAAATATAACATAAAGACTGAGATTTTCATTCGGCCTTCATTATCATCTTCCTTCTTTACTCTGGGCAAGTAAATTAGTTTCTATATTTCTCAGGGTTTCTTTTTTTTTAATTTTATAAAACTGACCAGAAGAATACTGGCCTACTGTAAAAAACCACTATAAGGAGTTCTTAGGGGGAAAAAAGCACACGTTTCTATTCTCTTGGCTCATAGTGATTTGAATAGTAATAATTTGGTTAGTTTCATTGAGAATTTCCTAAGTATTCAGCACTTTATTTAACTTTGATGACTTAGAAAAATTAATCTTTCTAACCATATCTACTCTCCACTCACTGTATAATGGTTAAGTGAAGAATTTATTTACAAAAATCAGTAACTTTTCATCAGCAAAATTATGAAATTAGGTAATTAGAAAATCATAATTAGAAAAAATTATGAAGTAGGTAAAATTTATCTTCTTCTTTCTCAAGTTCTCTTCCTTGACTCTCGGATCTTCTCCATCTACTCTTAACATCCCACCAATTCTGTTTCCTCTCAGCTCTCTTAAATCACGGAGAACCAGGCTTTCTCTAACATATTGCTTTCCCCAAAGCTCCCCTCCACAAATAGAGATTGTATGTTTTAAATAAAAGACAAATAAACATATTTCTTCATATATATAAATAATTGACATCACTAAATAATTTATTAAGGAAATATAGTTGATCAAACCAAAAGAAGCAATGTAAGTTAAATCCATATTTCTAAGTAGCTGAAATTTCAGGTTTTAAATATAATTGGGAGGAAACAGTCCTAGTATTTATTGAATGCATGGTGTGCGCCTGACACTGTGAAAGGAGTTTTAAGTACATTATTTTCTTTTATCTGTACAGCAAACTTATGGTTAGATATCATGTTTTTAAAAATGTTATTCTTTCATTTTTTTAAAATTCTAGTTGACATTCAATATTATTTTATATTAGTTTCAGGTGTACAGCAAAGTGGTTAGGCATTTATATAATTTATGAAGTGGTCTCCCCAATTAGTGTAGGACCCACCTGGCACTATACACAGTTATTACAATATTATTAACTATATTTCCTATGCTTTATTTTATATCTATGACTATTTCATAACTATCAATTTGTACTTCTTAATCCCTTCACTATTTTCACCCAGTCCCCCAAATCCCTACTCCCATCTGACAACCATCAGTTTGTTCTCTGTATCTATGAATCTGTTTCTGTTTTGTTTGTTTATTTTGTTCTTTAGATTTCACATATAAGTGAGATCATATGATATTTGTCCTTCTCTGTCTAATTTCACTTAGTATAATACCCTCTAGATCCATCCATGTTGTCATAAATAGTAAGATTTCATTCTTTTCCATGGTTGAGTAATAGTCCTTCAATATCTTGGTTTCTTCAATATCTTGGTTATTGTAAACAACATTGCAGCAAACATAATGGTGAAAATATCTTTTTGAATTAGTGTTTTAGGTTTCCTCAGATAAATACCCAGAAGTCAGATTTTATGCTTTTAAAAAATATGTATAGCTAGAAAATTGTGTTTGAAGAAGATTAAGCAACTTACTGAATATTACAAAGTCTATTAGTAGCAGAAGTGGGATTCATATCCAGGTCTGTCAGACTGCAAAATCCACATTTTTTTTCTCAGTTACATTGCATCTTCCTGTTTCTGAAATGATGTTTTGAAAAGAGCTGTAATTCCCTGAGGCTGGCCCTGTTTAAAGCTTTACTGAAGCACACTTTCAACTTTTATTATTCACCAAGTAACACTATTTAAATTTTAAAACCTCTCTAATAGTTTGAACAATATTTCCCTCAGTCTTGGTCTTATGTAAATAAAAATGCTCTTAAAAGTAGGAGAAAAAAGAAAGAAAAGCAAAGTTTACAATCTACAACACAGGATGATTCCTTTAGGCATGACTTAAACTCCAGACCTATTTTTTTCTATTCATTTAATATAATTTTTACACAAATATAAATCCCAGTGAAAATAATGTAGATTTATTTCCTTTTTTGATAAGCTTTTTTCTAAAAGATGACATAAAAAATTTCTTAATTTTATTTTACTTTAAGGAGAATCTGGGCTATTTTATTTTGTTTTTTTTAGCTTAACAGCCTCTGCAGCACAAAAATCTACACTAGAGTTTGGAACCAGATAAGGCAACCAACTGGATCCACTGAACTTCCATAGTTTACTGCTTTAGAATCTCTTTTTCTTGAGCTTGAACTCATGGAAAGTCTGAGGGAGAATCAGAAAATTTATCAATGAGTGTGAGAGCATACATTAAAACATAGAGAACTTCCCAATTCTTTCTACCATGACAGTACTAATCAACATGACAAGAACAGAACAATCTTACTTAAGAATATAGAAACAAAAATCCTAAATGAAATGTTAACAAGAAGAACTTAGCATGACATTAAAAATAACAATATATCATGACCAAATGGAGCTTTTTCCTTGAATATAAAGATAGTTTAAACATGTTAAATCTATTTATAATTTTTCATATTAACGAGTGTCAGTATATCAACATTAACAAGTTCAAAGTCATCTCAGTAGATGTCAAGAAATTTAGAAAACAGTGAAAATACATTTGGAAAAAATTTTTTTAACTCAGTAACAACAGAATAGAAAGCATTGTCAGTTTTCCACATTGTTATTTAAATTCTTCATCTCAAAATGATTCTAAAGAATACATAGAATTATGAACTTTTAATAATAGTTAAAAAGTTGAAAAAATTTCAAATTTTTACAGATTTATTCTTTCGGATATCATGATGTAGATAAATTTACAGTATGCAAAATAATGTGGTACTATTGAAGAAACAAATATTTCAATGTGACAAAATAGAGAATATCAAAACAGATTATTTATAAATGTTTAGTATTTTGAATTTGTGCTTATTCAGTATATTATTTTGTAAGAAATATTGAGGCAAAAAGTCCAAAAGTTGGACTGTTATAAATCTCCAGATGAAATTAACTAAAAATAAAAATAAATCCACATAACTACTAGAAGAAAAATTTACTTGATTATTTCTATGGCATTGTAGCAGAAAATAATTTTTAAAAGATCTCTAGAAAGCTGTAAATTATCAAATAAACAATTGCTTAATTAAAATATATTTAGAGTAAAAACCTCTATTGAACAATTTGAATCCAAAAGATGCCCATGATATATTTTAGGTGAAAAAGTCATTTAACAGAGCAGTGTGTATTTTCACAGTATTCCATTTACATATGTGAGTGTGTTTCAATGTGAGTAAATCTGTGTGACTACACACGTCTATAGAAAAACTGACTGGACGTCTATTTAACAACATATTAGTTATTATTTCCAGAAGTGAAATTATGGGTAATTTTGATTTCTGTTTTGTATAGTTTGACTCTTATACAATAACTATATAGTATACACACACACACACACGCACACACATATATACATATATATGTATATATATTTAATTCTTGAAAAGAAATACTTTTTGGTTACTTAATACAATATGTCTATAATTTGGAGTTTTGATTGACTTACAAATGAAAACAAGGATAAAATCTATTTTTCGAACATGTTAGAAAAAAAGTTAGGTTTTGATGTAAGAGGATGAACTAAACTAATCAAAGCTTCTAATTAAAATTAAGATCTATAGTGAGACCAGTAGCCTAGAATGCGGTTATCCAAAATCTAAGTCTTTTCTCTGTAACTTTAGGAGAAATTTTGTAATCCATTTTCACTTTTAAAATAATTCCCACCTTCGGTATGTGCCTCTCCTATTTCAGCAATAAATGCAACTGGGCTTCTATTCTAGAAGTGCATTGCAAAATGCAGAAATGCATTCAAACATTGTGCCAACTAAAAACTATTACAATTGGAAAGAAAGAAATAAGCAATGTTTTATGTCAAGCCATAGCTTAGATTAATATTATATATTAAGGTATAATATAAAAATCTTATGTTGTATATTAATATATAGTTATTTTATATTAATGCAAAAATATTTAAGGTCACGTTCTGTGAAATGATTTCTCGTTACCACTTCTACCTACCACCCAATTCAGATTATTTTATGTCTCCAAGTTTTTCCTGCTACATTTACTTTAACTCTTACTTTTGTTCCTCATCATGTCATGCCCTATATTTCTCTATTAAATTAAGCTACTTGTAAGAGTATATACTGTATGCATCTTTGTCATGCTGATAATATCTAATACATAATATACTATACAATATAGGTGTTCCACAAATATTTATTGAATTGACTTGAATAATAACAAATATTTGCATGATATCTATCTCTATCCATCTAAGTATCTATCTGCAACAACCAATTTGGGGCTAAGGTCATTTCCAGGAAAAACTAAAGTGTAAAAAATTGTATTTGTATATGTAGCTCTATTGTGAAAGTTAATTAATGAATGACCTTTTAATTTTAAATAATTTCATTTATTTTAATAAAATTTTTAAATAATGATAATTTTAAAAAATGACACTCACAAAACAAATGTCATTATTTAAAATGTTTAGTGTAACTAGAATCCAGAAATGTAAGGTTATAGAATTCAATAGACTTTCGTAGACTTTTCCATTTAATTCTTTCATCAAATATTAATTAATCATATGAAAAATTCCAGGTATAACGGCAAGCCCTGGAGACTCAAAGAATAATACAGCATGATAACTAACCTTAAGAAGCTTACAACAAGATTCATCAAAGATCACTAAACAATATATAGGAACTACTGGTTAGAGATTAATGCAATGCTACAGGCTACTTGTGAGGGGTAGAAATCTAGATTGTAGGCTTCTTGAAGTGGAGTAGTATAGAAATATGAAAATGAGTATATATACAAATTATAAGTACTATTATGCAACTATAGTATAGTATTATTGATATACAGTTTTTATTGAAGAAATCTCCTTCTAGAAGAAGACAGTTAAATCTTCTGAAGAGAAAAATAATTACTCGTTTTTGCTAAAACTCATATTTCTCTTTCTTTGAATGGAACTGCTAAAAGACTACCTAGTGACTAATTGGGAAACTAGGAGTAGCGTGTTAAGGAAATTATATATGTAAGCCCACCAATGAGCTGCAGAATGCCAATTTATATGTGGTATCAACTTGGATAACATTTCAAACCTAACTTGTTCACGTAAAGATAAGGTTAGCATTGCTGCATTATTGAAATGTGTATTAAAAATACATTTCTGTCAATTACTGATGCAATTTGGAATGTAAAAATTCTTTGTTCCATATTAACAATTTTAGTAACTGCAAATTAATATGGAGTATGTTTTCTTCTAGTACAGGTTTAACTTTTTAGTTTTCCATCTTGGTATCATCCTTGTATGATAACACAATCTTTTTAGCACATTTTACTCTCTTAAAACTACCTTGAAATATCTGTTTTTTAAAATATGCTATGAGCTCATATACCCTTCACATGGTGCTAATAGGATGATTTTTTAAAAAAAGCAAGTCCAAATACAGGCACAGAAATTGTGGGGCCGTACTTAGATATACAGTATTCAATAAATACATGCTGATAGTAATATTTTATGTTGAACATCAAAATGAGAACTGAAATATAAAATTTATCATAAGCAACTCCTCAACCTTTGAGTTGTTCAACAGAAAGGCGTATACTTCCATTTGAGAATAAATAATTGAGAATGTAAAGGAATAGTTTATAAACATTTTTACCCCTAGAAATGTCATTCAAGCAAATTTTGATATGGATGTCCCAAATATAAATAGATGCTACTCTCCCAAGTCACATATAGTAATTTCCATTCAAACTTTCCCTAGAGAGTAAAAAAGAAAGTATAAGGACATGAAAATCTTGTGAACCAGAAGCATTCATTCTTCATTATGAATGCTTTTCATGTAGTGAATATATTTCAAACAAACTGATATGGATTTGAAAACTCCATACTTTTCAGACCAGTATAGAGGAAGACATTCACATCAATCAATCATGGAATCAATAGTTAGGAAGTGTAATTGATTTGGAATTTAAAGCAGTAGTTCTGGCTCATTTTTAGGCTAGAGATAGGCTAGGTTTTAGGCACACAAGCAAGCACTGTTCTGCGACTTTAAGCATTACTGAACAAAGTAATAGAAAGCTGATAATTAGTTGGTCAGCAGAATTATGGGCTGTTGGCCGTTAGTAGTTTAGGCATGTGTGGTGTGTATTGATAATCGTGTCATTACCTGAATGAGAATAGTGACAGAGCAAGCATCAAAGAAATTCTCTTACTGAGTCACCTTGCTTCATCATAGTAACATGAAATATTTCACAATCTAGGTCATTAACTATTGATACTAAATGCTTTTATTAAATCTCTACCATGAATCCAAATTCTTCTTAAAATTCACTTGGGAAATTTTCTTTTCATATACCCGAAAGTTTTTTCTACAATTATTTTCTATAAATGTCTCTTATTTGCCTTTATTTTTAAAATGATTTTAAGTTTATAAGTTTAGACATAAAAACAGGAAAAAGAGTAATATAATAAATATCAATGTGTCTACCACAGTGCTGAAGAATAAATTATCAATATATTTAAAACCCATAGTGCATCCCCTCCTGAATATATGCTCCTACCTTCCTACTAGAGGACATCGTGGTCTTTATGAATCTCCTTATAATTTTATTAAATATACTTCTGTATTAAAGTTCTACAGAGAAGAAAGAAAACTCATAGGATGTGTGTGTGGGGGAAGGGGGAGGTGTATGTGTGGAGAGAGAGAAAAAGAGAGAGAGAGAGCAAGCAAGAGCAAGAGAGACTTACTATGACTTGCTCTAAGGAATTGGCTCACATGAATATGGGGGCTGGTAAGGCAAACTCCAAAGGGCAGGCAGGCTGGCAGACTGAGGACTCAGGCGAGAGGTAATGTTGTAGATTGGAGTCTGAAAGCTAGAAACTCAGAATTTCTGTGTTGTACTTTGGAGGCAGAATTCATTTTTCTTTTTTTAAAAAAATAATATTTAAATTTTATTATTTTTTTATTTATTTGAATCAGTTTCAAGTACACAGTACTTTGGTTAGACATTTATATAGTTTATAAAACAATCCCCCTAATTGCTCCTTCTCTCCTCTGGTTTTCCACCTAGCCAATATATTAATGCTAACTGCATTTCCTATGCTGTGCTCCCCATCCCTGTGACCACCTATCAACTACTAATTTGTACTTCTTTAACCCTTCACCTCAATCTCCCAACTCCCCAAACCCCCCTTCCCTTGGTCCATCACCAAATCGTCCACTATATTTGTGAGTCTGTTTTTGATTAGTTTGTTCTTTTTGTTCCTTAGATTCCACATATAAGTGAAATCATATGGTATTTATCTTTCTCTGTCTGACTTATTTCACTCAGCATAATAACCTCTATGTCCATCCATGTAGCTGCAAATGATAAGATATCATTTTTTTAATGGCCAAGTAATATTCCATTGCATATATGAATCATAGCTTCTTTAATCATCTGTTGATGGGCATTTAAGTTGCTTCCATATCTTGACTATTGTAAATTGTGCTGCCATGAATTTTGGGGTAGAGTCTTGTTTTCTTATCCACTTAGCCACTCAATCTTTTGGTTGGAGCACTTAGTTCTTTTCCATCGAAGGTACTTGTTGATAGGAATGTTACTTGTTTTCATTCTTTACTCCTGTTTTTGATACATGTTTTTTTGTTCTTAAAGAAGTCCCTCCAACATTACCTGTAATACTGGCTTGGTGATGATAAATTCCTTTAGCTATTTTTGTCTGGGAAGCTCTTTATCTGTTCTTCAACTCTAAATGATAGCTTTGCTGGATAAAGTATTCTTGGTTGTAGATACTGGGTTTTCATCACGTCGAATATTTTTTGCCAAGCCCTTCTGTTCTGCATAATTTCTTCTGAGAAATCATCTGTCAGTCTTATGGGTGCTCCCTTGTAGGCAACTGATTTTCTCTTGCTGCTTTTAAGATTCCCTCTTTGTATTTAACCTTTGGCATTTTAATTATGATTGGTCTGGGCTTCTTTGAGTTCTTGGTTTTTGGGTCTCTCTGATCCTCCTGGGGTTTTATGTCTATTTCCTTCACCAGGTTAGGGAAGTTTTCCATCATTATTTCTTCAAAGAGCTGTTCAATGTCTCATTTTCCTTTAGATACCCCTATAACATGGATATTTTTACATTTAATAGTGTCCCATAGGCTCCTTAAATTATTATTATGGTCTTGGTTTCATTTTTCTTGCCATTCTGATTGAGTGACCTTGGCTTTCCCATCCTCTAAAGGTTATTTTATCCTCTTTATTCACTTTGTTTATTCTCTTTAATATACTTCTCATCTCAGATAATGTGTTCTTCATTGCTGACTGGTTTCCTTTTATAATTTCTATTTCTGTTTTTATGTTTTTTACCTCTTTGTTAAAGTTCTCACTGAATTCATCTATATTTCCCCTAAGTTTATTGAGCATCTTTATAATCAGTGTTTTGAACTCTGCATCTGTTAGATTGCTTGACTCCATTATTTCTGGATCTCTGTTCTGTTCTTTCATATGGTTTCTGCTTCTTTGTCTTCTCGTTTTGGCTGCCTTTCTGTGTTTGTTTCTATGTACTAAGCAAAGTTCCTAAGTCTCCTGGTCTTATTAGCATGGATTTGTGTAATAGGTGTCCAGTGGCAAAGTCCTGAGAGGGTTTTAGCTGCAGGCCAAATTTAGCCCCAGCCTGTGCCCCTCCGAGGCAACCTGTTAAGATTCAGCAAGCAATCCACAGAAGCTGTGTTTACAGTTGCCTCAAAAGGCCATACCAGAAACTGAGGCCAGCTGCCACCAGTATGGATCTAGGCACTGCTCAGCAAGGAGCACCTGGCTAAATGAGGACACACCTGGATGTGGCTTGGGTGAGGCCATGAGTTGGGGGAGGCAAGGTTTCAGAGAATCCTCTGGGCAGAGAGACCTGTGTTATCCAGTTTGATGACATCTCAGCTACGGCATGCTCCATCCACACACTGGGAGTGGGTAGGACTCAACAGAGGAACAATAGATACCGCTGGTACTTCTGTATAGAGTGAGTCTTGCCTAGGCCCTCACTCTGACAACTCAGTGTCTCCCTGTAAGTCCCTGGTGCCCCCTGCACAGCTGAACCAGCACTGGTACTCAGAGGGAGCAGTTCTGTCACCATGACAAAGATCCGTTCGCAGACACAACTCCTTTAAGGGACATCCCTAAGCTCCTGGCTGCCGCTGCCACAGCCTCTGTCCCACTCAGCAGCTCGTGACTGCACAGCCCCATGTCCTCGCTCCATCCTGCTTTCTGCCATTGCAGGGTGATTTCTTAGATTTCTCCCTAGTTGTATGGCTTATTCATCTAGATCCCAGGTTATTTTCCTTGATGTTTGCTCCTTGTTTCTGTCACAACTTTGATTTGGTCACCAGAGCCTCTATCATCTACGCCATTTTTTTCTGCAGTCCCTATGTTTTTAATTTTTAAATTACAGCTGACATGCAATATTCTATTAGTTTAAGGTGTACAACACAGTGATTAGCTCTTTAAATAACTTACAAAGTGATCACCCTAAGTATAGTACCCATCTGACATCATGCATAATTATTAAAATATTATCGACTATATTTTCTACATAGAATTCCTTTTTCTTGAGGAAAACTTGGTCCTTCCTCTTAAGGCTTTGAACTGATTAGATGAGGTCCTCCTACATTATGGAGGGTAATCTGCTTTATTTAGAATTAACTGATTGTGTTAGTCACATGTAAAAAATTCCTTTACAGCAGTACCTGGATTAGTGTTTGACCAAACAATTAGTCACCATGATCTAGCTGAGTTGACGCATAAAATTAATAATCACAGCTGCTGTCTTTAAAATGTATATAGTGTTATTCTGCATATTTTAAACTTTATATAAATAGTATAAAACATTAGATGTTGATTTGCCACATACGTTTTTTCCTCTCACATTTATTTAGGAAATCTATGCATGTGACCACCTGTGGTTGGAATTCAATCATTTTTAATGCTGGATATAATCCTGATGTATTATTTGTACTTTCTTCTGATGATAGAGAATTGAGTTATTTCCAATTGTTTGTAATTACAAACACTGCTACTATGAATATCTTGCTCATGTATCCCAATGCACATGTACTAAAGTTTTTTCTGAGAATGGCTTATTGGTTCAGTAGATGCAACCTTTTTATTAATCTTTACTGGATGTTGCCAAATTGTATTCCAAGATGATTGAACAGATCTATAATCCCTAATCCAGAACTCTTGGACCAGCTGTTCTTCATAATTCATAATGTTTAGATTTTAGGAAGCTAATATGGTGATTACCCCCATAGATCATGTAACAATCCAGTAGGCAACACAGCAGAATCCATAAACAATGTTAGTATTTTTGCAGTAAAACGTACAAATAGTTACAATAATTAGGATTAAGAGTATAAAGAGTTTCATTTCAGTTAAGCTTAGATTTTGCTTCCAAATAAAATTATAATGAAAAACTCTCATTTTTCAGAATACGTTTGAATTTGGAATTGCAAATTAAGATTCCATTTTTTTCCACATCATTGCCTGCACTTCTTGTTATTAGAATTTCTGTTATATGTGACAGTACAATATCAATGAAATATTTGAAAGTGTGGTTTATACCGGCTTTTCTTTGATGAGGTTGAGCGTCTTTTCTTATATTTCCTGGACATTTGGTTTCCCTCATTTGTAAATTGCTTGTTTGTAGTTTTTGCCACATTTTATCATTTTGTTTATCTTTTAAAATTTTGACTTATAGAATTTGTATATGTATTCTAATATTAATACTTGACTATACATATTATTAATATCTTCTTCCAGTCTGCGGCTTGCTTTTTCACTTTTAATTGTGTGTGTCTGTGTGTGTTTCCTACAGAGTTTCCTTAATGTGGTTTAATTTATCAATTTTTTCCTTTGCAGTGTGCGCTTTGTGTATTTCAGAAATTTATTAAGAGATACTTTTCTACTCTGAAATCACTAAGATATGTATGTCCTTAATTCTTTTAAAAAAATTTAAATTTTGCCTCCCAGACTTCTTTAATATTTATAGATTTGACATTTAAGTAAATTATGAGAAAATGATACAATTTCATTTTATTTCATGCAGCTAGCCAGTTGCCCTAGAACTAAACATCGAATAGTTAGTTTTTTACCACTAGTTTTTAATGTCATTTTGTCGTATCTATATTTAAATAATTCCATTTCTGCACTTTCTGTTTTGTTCCATTGGTTAACTTATTTATTCCTGAAGCAAAACTAGACTCTCTTGATAAAGTTTTAACATTAGTCTTGTTATCTAGAAAGATGTTTCTACATAACGTTAGCTAATCTGTTTTCTTTATACTTCAATGTAAATTATGGAATTGGTTTCAGTTCCATAAAAAAGCAAACAAATAAACATAGAACCCTGAGTAGGTTCTGAAAAATTGCATAGATTAATTTATAAATAATTTATATTTTTACTATGTCAACTCTTCTTTTTCATGAATATTTATTTATTTAGATTTTTTTAAATTTAGGCCTCCCGTGTTTATTTAGGTCTTGTTTATTGGCCTTCAATACAGTGTTATCATTTTTATTATAAAAATCTTGCATATCTTTTCTTAGATTTTGTATGTTTGGAATTTTGTTGCTATTGAAAATGTATTTTGTAATTAAAATTTTTAAATTGATCTTATTTCTTAAACTAAAAATATAAAACTTTTAGAAGAAAAATTATTATGTTATTTGGCTTGACAGAGTCCTCAGATGCTTGTGATGATTAATTTTATGGTCAACTTGGTTGGACCATTGTGCCCAAATATTTGATAAAATATCATTCTAGATGAATTCGTGATGGCATTTTTGGATGAGATTAATGTTCAAATTGGTGGACTTTGAATAAAGCAGACTGCCCTCTACAATGTGAGTGGGTCTCATCCAATTAGTTGAAGGCTTTACTAGAACAAAAGACTGACCTTTGCCAAGCAAGGAGAATTTCTGCCAGAAGATGGCCATTGAACTTATACTGCTCTTTCTTGGGTCTCCAGCCTGACCTCCCACCCTGTACAGCCTCTACGATCACATGATCCAATTCTTGAAAATAAATCTCTCTTTATGTATGTATTTTATATATATACATATATATATATATATATATATGTATATACACATATATATACACACACACATATATTTATAAAAGTGTGTATATATATAAGTATATATATAAAAAGTATATATATAAAAATATATATATAAAAGTATTATATATATTTCTAATATATTAAGTATTATAAGGTTCCTCTTTAAGAACCAGAAATATGTATATATATATTAAAACATATATACATATATGTATATATGTATATATTATATACATATATATTATATATATACGTATATACATATATATATACGTATATACATATATATGTATATACGTATATATATTATACATATATATTATATATGTATATGTATAATATATATGTATATATTATATATGTATATGTATAATATATATGTATATATTATATATGTATATATGTATATGTATAATATATGTATATACATATATGTATATGTATAATATATGTATATATTATATATGTATATGTATAATATATGTGTATATATATTATATATGTATATATGTAATATATTAAAACTCTTTTATTTTTGGTTCTTAAAAAGGAACCTTATGATAGTTAATATATTATATATAGCCCCAAGCAAAAATGTTGGGATAAGAGAAAATAATTAAAAGTAGTGATGCACATTTTTTGTCAAGTACAATATTACGTGTTTTATATCCATTATGTCATCGAGTTTTCACATCAGCCCTGCAAGGAAAGTTGATATCATACAGATATTTATCATTTGTAGAGGGCAGGAAACTGAGGCTTGGAGAGGCTAGCTAGGTAAATGTCTGATTCGGTATCTTTGCAATATCCATTACACTATTATAAGGCTCTTATTTGTTATTAATCAGAATTCTTGTGATTTGTGGATGAAGGATGTGGAAGCAAATGAGTTATTTTGATTGCTATTTCTTTGTTATTTTTTCCCCTCTCAGGGTAACCAATTGTGTGGCATGTAAGACAAGTGGCCTTAATGAGAAGACGTTGCTTAACAGAAATTCCTCTCTTTAGGACATTCTTTGTCTTTCCAGGTGCTGGCTGGGCAAGTGACAGCAGTAGATCCAGAGCCACATTGCAACTAAAGTGACATATGGTAAACAAAATTATAGTTGATTCCTTTTCTACATTTCTTGCAATGTTCCAGAACCATCAGATTATAATTATCTAAAGTTTACTGAATTATTTTTTGTAAAGAACGAGATTGATTTTTTGAATATGTGTTGACAAGTGCCCAGGCAAATGGAAAACAGTTCTTAGAGGAAATCTGAGTCATTAAGTGGTCTAAATAATCATTCACTTTGCAAGCTATACTTGTGTGATTTTTAATGTTTAGTGTGTTATGACAACTCTACATAAAAACCTTTCTGTGAAGCCACATGAATACAGAGTTTCTGGGATAACGTAGCTTTGTCAATGTGAGTGCTCAAGTCCATTTTATGTCATGTATGTAGGTAGAAAACTGGATTAAGGAATAAGGGGAGGCCCTGTTAGCAGCGGTACTGGGGGCAGTGTTCAGAAATATGCATGAGTCAAAGGCAGAACCTTTCAGAGAGGCCTAAAACCAAATCTCACAAGTGTTAAAGTTATGCTGGGTAGTTCAGAGTGAAAGAACTCATGGGGCCATGAAAGTTGGAAAGGGAGGCAAGAGAATAGTCACTAGGCATTAGCACCAAAGAAACAATAGTTGGGGCAACTTTTAGCAATAGCCTTCTTAATGTATCTCCCACCAAGGCAGGACACTATTTCAGAGCAAGATAATCCATAACTTGTAGGCAGGGAGTATCAGTTGATTGGAGAGAGAAATGTAGTTGGATAGGAAGGAAGCAAATCTAAGCAGTTTACTATGATTGGTCAGAAATTAACACTTGTGATTTTGAATTATGATATAATTATGGTATATGATTTTGAATTGTGATACAATTATGGTATAATTGTCTTTTCTTAGACTTGCAGGTTATCATTTTGTTTTGTCTTTTCTTTTGGCAATATGTACTTATCTACTTGACCTAGAGTTAATTATAAAACAAACAAAAAAGACTCATTAACCTAATTTGATTTACCTAGAAGCAGTGCTAATTTTCATTCTCATTTTATGCTAGTTAAATTAGTCACTTACCTTGACCCCTAAAGCCAATAGATGTAAGTGGAATAATCTATCGATATATGCACATGGTGTTTCTTAATTTTCTCTCCTCCCATTCAAGCAGGTAGCCAGGCCTACATACTCATTGCCTCAAATAATTTCACAAGAGAGAAATCAGATAACGGCCCTTTCTTTATTTAGTAAATGTCCAACATATTGACCGGACTGTGGATAGAGAACAAAAAAGGAGAGAATTCCTAGAAATCAGGAAGAAGCAAAGGTCAGTCGATCCTGCCATTTGCAGGTGCTTGTGATCTACTCTGCTGTAATGCCCTGAGCAGAAGCCAGGACCTCAGTGGGATGAAAATATGTTGTATGTGGGGAGGATGGACCCTGGATAAAGCCACCAACGTCTGCAAAGGTGCCCATGATCCAAGAATAGCTCAGAAGTTGAGGACTGCCAGTTATAGACAGACCGAAGGTCCTGCCCACATTTTAGAAGTTTCTGGGGCCATCTTATAGGAGAAAAGAGCCCTGACACTGATTAAAATAGAATTTCCTTCTAGAACATAGAGGTATAAACAAGGAAGGGGATTGGAGGCAGTATAATGTTGATTTAAAGATAATTTTAAATGTTTTTCTTGCCTCTGATAATCATAAGAGAAACTTGTTATCTTTTTAAAATGGTTTAAGATCACCACTTTTAACCAATCCCATTGTTTAGAAACCCTCATTGTAATAACCAGTCACTGGAAAGGTTAAACAATTTTCTCATTTTCACTCTATAAGTTATGTTATGCCTCTGAGCTTCTTATCAGTTTTGAATTTGAAGGCTCCCAGTTCACCAACTGTTCTTTTGTATACAATAAACTCTAACTGAATATTATTTTACCGATCTGGTTCTGATTTTTACTGTTTCTGGATTTTCAACAAGACAAAGCATTAGACTGAAGCAATCATTTATTATTTGCAGTATTTATTTAACCCACACTGCTTTCTACCTCTTCTGTTTTCGCCCTCCTCCTCCATTTGTCTCAAACTTTCTTCTTTTGAAGTTTAGTCTGAACCCCAACTCTGACAACTATTTTGAAATGCATGTTACCCAATCTGATCTCTATCACCCAGTTTAAATTTATCCTGTTCTATCTTGTCTTATTGGTCATCTTTTCACGGCTATCTAATTTTTCCCTCTTAGATTATAACCCTCTGGTTTTCATGTCTGAATAACAACCAAATAGGAAGTCATATTACACCTTGTAAAATATTAATAAATCTTTATTTATTGACTTATTGACATCGAGTTTAAGGGATAGTTAAACATTCTGTAACTAATTTAAACAATATACACATTGTAATAGCACAACTCTATAAAGTAGCTGTTTCTCTTTTAGTGGGTTACATAAATAGAATCATTCATAGTCTTCTGCACTGGTAATTAAAAGACTTCCTGCTGTAGATTCATTCTCTCCCCATTCAAAACCAATATGTTGTAATAGCAATAATCACCCAGAACAGATGGCAAGAGGTTTTTGGTTTTTGTATTTTCTTTTTTAAGTGCTCCTAAATACCTCTTAATTAAAAAAAAAAAAAGAAAAGAAAAAAGAAAAAAAAAGGTGGGTAAGGAACAATGATGTTAGTGAAGATAGACTAACATAGAAATATCACATTTCACACTTTCTTTAAAATGTGAACTAGCTAAATTTGTTTATTTCAAATTTAAATTGGATTATTTTCCTTTTGTAAAAGATGCCCCTGAGGACTCTTAAATTGATGAGTTCCCAGACTCCTTTAAAACTGGAATCAGGCAAACAAAATCTACTCCAGAATAAAAAAAAGAAACAAAATACCTAAATGCCCACTAGGCCTCTAGACTTTAAGAATGCCTTTGTAGAACACTTAGGGCTGGTCCTCATCTGAACCCTGCCTGCCCTTCAGCCCCAAGGCTTCTCCTTCCCTGATTGGACATGATGTTTGGTCTCACAACTCCTGGGAGATGACGGAGCTTTCATACCCTGGTCCTGGCATTTGCCTCTTCATCTGCGAAATACTCCCCTTCACTCTCTTCTTAAAGACAACTCAAGCAGAGCAGTACCCTCAACTCGTCTGCCCAAAGGGCTTCTCCCTTAGCTTTTGGCATGTCTGCCTCATCTCCATTCTCTTGTCTCAGCTGAAATGTCACAGCCACGAAGCTGTCGTTCCTGAGCACCTTGTCTATAGTGGCTTCCCTAGTTTCACCTTTATCTCACTGCCCAATTATT
The DNA here is from genome assembly GCF_902729225.1 of Pteropus medius. Taxonomy (NCBI): domain Eukaryota; kingdom Metazoa; phylum Chordata; class Mammalia; order Chiroptera; family Pteropodidae; genus Pteropus; species Pteropus medius. Next base: position 9,402,012 of record NW_024355008.1, read on the forward strand.
TCCTTCAAGGTAATAACAATTTTTAATTGTCTTGATATTTATTTGTTTACATGTATGTTGTCAGATTACCCATGTAAATATTAGTTCTTAGAGGGTTAAGATCTTGCTTGTTTTGTTCAGCCTTCTGTATTCCTAAATTCCTTCAATCCTGTCAAATAAGATGCCCTCATAAGAAGAGAAATGAGTTTTGAGATGTTCTAAACTATAAGATGTAAAAAATAGCAGGGTGGTGTCAAGGTGAGTAACAAGAGACATATGAGATGGTCTAGAATTTGAGAAGCTGATGAAAGCCCATCAATGGAGACTTTGCTTCTAGCTTTTCCACTGAGATAGCCATCAGATCTGGAGTGGGTAACTTACTTTGGATGATATATATATACATATTTTTTTCTCCCAGCGTTAGCTATCTGAACTCAGTCCAGCAACTTAACTTTTTGGTTTGTTTTGGTGTATGAGTGTGTGTGTCAATTTCTTTATCTATAAATTAGGAGGGCAGAATGAGAGAGAGATCATTAAAGTTTCTTTTGGGGTTCTTTGTTTTTATTTATTTGTTTGTTTTGCTTTTATGCTTAGAATGGTATGAAAAAGAAACCAAGAGAAAAAGGATACCAGAAAACCTGCCTTGGGGAGTTTCTCATAGGGCTGCTACTCACAAGCACAATGCTACTTGCTGATGATAAAAGCCAACTTCCTTTCGTTGCCTGCAGGTAGAAACCTGTGCATTTCCTGTCTCACCTGCAGTACAATATTTCAGTAAGTTTCCGAGTGTCATCAGCTGGTAGTTTATGAAATAAGAAAATTGGTACAATGCTTGTTACATAGTAAGTCTTAATTAAATGTTTACAAACATAGTCTTTAAAAGAAAAGCTTTAATCATAGGTATATTATTTTAATTTTTCAGAGTGATAAAACTGAAACAATACAACAGGTAGAGGTAGCTCAAGTGCTAGAAGAGTGGGCGTGTTACAAGTTTTAGGATTTTCTACCGTTTTAGTCATTGCATTGATCTACTTTTAGAATCCCATTTTTCTCTTTCCACTAAATCTCACCAAATACAATTGTCCCCATTTCTCTCCATTTTCACCTGGAGACATATGGAGCAAACTGATTACTCCGAGTAGCACATGGCTTTAGGAACATCTACTTCTATGTTCACTTGGAAAATCCATCAACGGGAAAACAAGGTCTACATCTGCCAAAGGGCTGCTGGCAGCTGGCACCAACCTCACATGTCTGAATGTGCCCTGAGCTAAATGGCTATGTCTTCTAAGCCCTCGCCCTATCGTGAAATAAAGAATAGGGCTCTCCTGATCAAATTCTCTTGATTTAAAAGTGGCCACACTAATAATTTGAGTAAAAACTATTAAGCCTTGTTGAATGCAGTGATTGAGCATTGCCTGCTTGTGTATTTTACAACTGCTACTTTTTACCTGACTTTTACGAGTTTATTTAATCTGTCTGTGTCTTGCCTCATCTGTAAAAGTGATGCAATATAGTACCAGGCACTGCGATAAGCATTTTTTTTATCCATTTTTCTATTTTAAAAAAAATGTCTTCCTAAATGGAAATGTTTGAGCAAGCACATGACTTTGGAAGAAATGTGGTTGGAGAAGTGACAAAAGATGGTTGCATACACCCAAGCATAACTCAAGCAGGTTAATCCTGGTGATGATGGATACTACAGGGTTACTTTTGAGAAAGTAAGTATGGAGCATGGTGAAAAGGAAACTCCCATAGCCTATTAACTAAATAGAAATTATGCCACCACTAATTGTCTTCTTTAAGCATTTTATAAATATCAGAGTGTCTAGCTCCTGGAAATAAGTTTTGCAAGTTTCAAGCATATGCAAAGAACTTTTTAAAAACTTGTTGACTAATAATGTGAATCATTAGGAATAAGAGGTAGGAGGGGGACAAGTGAGATGAAAGAAAAAGTTTTGTTTTTCAAGCTCTATCTTAATCTCATTTGTGAGGCAATATAAACACATTGCCATGTGATAAAAACTAAAATATAAATTATCTTGTTATTAATTATTTCAAGTAGCATTCCAGAATTGAGCCATTGATAATAAAATTTTTAATGCAAAAATAAATCAATGAAATGTATAAGTACTTTTACATTTTTTTTTTTGAAATCTTTAGAAACACCATTAGTTTCAGTTCTCCAAGATTTACCAGGTAGAAATAATGTCAAAGTCAAAATTATGATATAATATAGATATTTTTAAGAATTTAGCAAGCATTTTTGGCCTTTGTGTTCAATTTCGTGCCATTTCTTCTGTGAGTGCACCCTCTTTGGTTTGGTTTTAATTTGAATCATTCTAGCCTTATTTAGTTTGGGTAGATTTTTGTTTTTGTTCAATTTTGCTATTGGAACTTAGTTATTAAGTTTTATTGGTTAAAATAACAAATTGTCATCCAACATATCCAATGTATTTGTGAACCCTGTGCATGTACTAGCATATTAAAGGCAAAATGTCATGTTTGCTATGGTTTTAAAATAGGTCTTAATAGAAATAAATGCATCTTCTTTTATATTCAAATTAGATTTTATGGAATGTTTTAGAGATGAAATAGCGAAATTCAGAAATATCATCTTGAATTTGGTAGTGTTTTTGCGACTCTAAACATAGATACTTCTGCCTTAACTAGTATTCTACCTCAACCATTACCTGAAAGTGTCATCATGATCACTATGTCACCAAGTAACATTTTTTTGAGCAATTATTATGTACCAGGCACTGTATTTAGTATTTTTCAAGTGTTATCTCATTTCGTACTTATAGCAAAATTAATATAATTTTAAGAAATTAGGTAACTTGGCCAAAGTTTCATAGTTACTAAAAGTAGTAAAGCTAGGTCTTTCACTTGGGTTATTTGATCAGAAAGTTATTAGTCTTAGCTCTTAAGTTTGGCAGTACTTGGTTCTTATTCTGCAAAATATGTCTATTAAAAAAAGGAACTCAATACTAAATTCAACACATTTAAAATCTTTATTACTTGTGCTTGCTTTCTCTCCTTTTTTTCTTTCTTTCTCACTTTCACTTCCTTAATTTGGGTGTGTATATATGTGGGTGTGTGTGTGTGTGTGTGTCAAAAACAGGGCGATTAAAATTATCAGTATATTCTATAGTCTCAATGAAATGTTTGCATTATATTGTTAATTTAATGTATTTTCATTTAAATTGATGTATTTTTAGTAAAGTCATACAAACATATTTTGAAAGAAGTTTTTACGTACACTATTTATTTAATTTAACAGATTAAGGAAGATTTAAGGGACTAAAATTAGCCCTCATATCGGTAAATTGAAAAATTTTAAGTACAACCATTCTTAAAAACCTTCAACATTTGGCGAAGGAATTCAGTAGTGATTATGTTATCTTGAGTTGAAGTCTCTGTAAGCTCATTGAAAATAAAGAAAATACAATTCAATACAAATCTTGCAATAATTGTATTTAAATTTGTATTTTTGCTTAACTTAACGATTGCATCCCTGTGAGAATTACTGGGAGAATTGTGAGGGAAAAAAATAGATATTCAATTTCTAAAATAAAAGGAAGCATTTTTAAAGTTTTAGAATATAGTTGTACATTGAAACATAGCATTGTTTATAATTAATTTTAAATAAAAACCAATTGTTTTAAATAAGTAGTCTTAAAACTCACTCATTATACTATATCCCTTGGATTTGAGCTCAAAACTTGTTCAGCAGGGAATGGAATTGCAGATAAGGATGCAGGTGGAGGATGGAGAGGTTATAAGGGCTGCACAGCTGGGTTTGTGATAGCTGTCAAGAATAGTCTAAGTAATTTTATACCATCCCCCAATTCTTTCCTCTTGCCGACTTGAATGAAAAAAATAATAATTTAGTAATAGAATTATGATTTGATTCACAATAAGAAAGAATTAAGTTGAAATTTCATAAGCTCACAAATCATAATACTGTACTATCAAATTAGAAGGACTCAATAACCCAGATCGGCCTTTAATTGTCACTGAAGGTATAGAATCATTCTTTTAGTCCAGTTTTTGAAAATGTCATTAATAAACTATTTATATCATAATATCCCAAAGGACTTAATAAAAAACATAAATTTCTAGGACTACTGGGCTACAAACCAAATAACTATGGAATCTCTATTTCAGCAAGTACCCCAAGTGATTTTTAAAATTGAAGTATCACAGTAAAGAAATTTCAGGTGTGCATCTGGATGAATATTTACATATGAATATACTCATGTAACTGTCATTCAGAATCAAGATATAGAAAATTTTCATCACCTAGGGATATTTCATGCCCCTTTTAAGATAATAACACACCCAGAGGAAAAATACCATTATGTTGCCTTTTATTAAACTTCATACAAATGGAATATGTGGTATATATTTTTTGTAATGGATAGACTTTTTTCAACGTTGTACACTTTAAATTCACCAATGTTGTTGAGTGTATGAATAGTGTATTCTGTTTTCATTGTTTTATAGTTGAATGATGGATATTTGGGTAGATTTCCAGGTGATTCTTAGGAAGCACAACATTTAAAAATCTTTCACTTGGATCTTTGAAGAAGTATGCTGTGGTTGATCGGGATAGCCTGTAATCAAAAGAACTTTCAAAACTGCTATCTCCTAATAATTTAACATGGTAATTCAAATTTGAATCATTTCTTTGGTTGAGACATAGTTACAAAGGTTGAATTTACATTTAAATAAATGTTATCTCAGAGAACTTTATATGCATAAACCACATAAAATGCTTTATCATATTACCACATAAAGGTTTATTAGATTAGTTGGATTAGGGAAGGTTGACAGGAACACACTAGTAAGAAAAATCAGTAAATAAAAGGCAAATAGGTAAAACATTGAGAAATCTTATTTTAATCATAGAAAAGAAGAATAGAGAGGTAGTGAAGAGAGTTTAGGGATGAAGTAGATTGTAGAGCTTTGGGGCCCTTTTCTCAAATATATTGCATCCCTTTTCAGCCCCCTTCACTTCTTCCCATGTTGTAGACTGCTACCTGCCACCACCTCCTATTGAAAGTCATCCTGGATAGGTATGAGCACTTTACTTTCTTCCCACATATTCTGGGGAAAATACCAGCATCTAATAGTCAGGATTACCTCCTATGCTCTTTTTGACCAGGCACTAAGACCTATACTAACCAGAAAACCTCATTGTAGTGGTTGTGAGCGCTTCATGCGGCATAGCATTAGACATTATCTTTGCCAGACAGTAAATACAGAAAGTTTCAGTGATTGTCTATGAACATAGGTGTTTCTCAAACTTTACCCTTCGTTCAGCATGGTGCTCAATCCAGGCTAAGGAAACTCAGAGAGCAGGACATTCATGAGATACAGTTAAAAACAGATTCAAATTTATTTGTTGGACAGTAGTCGTATTTCTTATGTAATATAACAGGGAACTTACTAAATAAGTCTTTCATTTGACTTTGGAATTGGTTTCTTGTTAGGTCCATGAGTATCCCATAGGGAAATGACTGAACCAAGTAGTCAGTGAAGAAGCTTGTATTTATAGAAGCAGTCTAAAGCTTTATTCGGTCTTCTCTGTGAAAATGTCTGTGTATATTTACATGTGTGTACATGTGCATGTGAAAATGTTACACACACAATACACATACATACAGGTGGTTTCTGAACAGGTTCTATAGTATGCGCTGTACTAAACTAGGACTTTTATTATATTTCAACTTAATACTTCAGTGTCAGAGGCTTATATCAACACTAAATTGTGATAATTCTTTATTGTCAAAATTTGATCAAAGCCAAATATCTAGAATATCCTTCAATCAAAAGTGAGGTAAAAAAATACCCAATATTTACAAAAAAAAAATATATATATATATATATATATGTTTAGTGATATCCCTAGACTATTGCATATTTTTCGTGGAATAATTCATAGAAATTCTCTCCCCTCCTATTTCTTAAGTATTCTACCACAGAAGCAACTGCCCATTTGTTGCGTAATTTTTCTTGGTTTTCTATCTGTAGCCATTTACATAATGACTTCTGAGAGTTGTAAATTTTTAGGAATTTGACGTTTTCAAAATAGTGCATGCTAAGGAATTAAGAAAGCTTTGAGACTTTCACAGGGCAGGTCAGAATAGAGATTTTACTTTTTGGAAACTGGGCAATTAAGGCTAGAAGAAGAAATAATTGATTCACTTAAGTAAATCAAGAAAAGATGCTGGCCATAAACCTACTGTTAGATCATTATCTGCATCTTCTCATAAGTTTCTGCTAGAAAGAGAATAGCTACTTCCAGAAGACTCCTATTCTGGAGAAAATCTTATATCAAAACTAAAAGAAAGTTTGTCTTTGCATAAGAATATACTTTTCAACAGCAACTTTGCCTTTCATTATGGAAAAAATACAACATTAATATTTCTATTATAAGGTCTGTGAATACTGTCTCCTCCCAGAAATTTTACACTCATTTATTTTTCTCAAACACTGTAAAAGGCACCTGGATGCTTTTCTTCCTCACATATATACACAGGTCACACTAGCACAATTTAACTTCTATTCTCAACATGTAACTCAATTGACCTGTGAAAACCTAAGTCAGCTCATATCACTTTGCCAGAACCTTCAATGGCTACTTATCTCACTCAGAGAAGAATCCAAAGTCTAAAAAATTAAAAAAAAAAAAATCAAATTTCTTACATTAGCCCATAAGATTATAGGTTATCTGTTACTTTCATTTCCTATTCTTCTCTTCCATGCTTCTTTTATTTTTTTCCTCCTTAGCCATGTTGGCTTTCTTACTTTTCCTTAAACACCTGAAGCACACACTCAGTTCAGGGCCTTTGTATTTAATGAGGCTTTGGCCTGAAATTCTCTTTCTAGAGCTACTACTATGGATTGTTCCCTCATTTCTTTTATTTACTTACTTAAATGTCATTTCAAGTAGAGATTTTCTTGACTATGCTATATAAAATAGCAACTTCTTTCCACCTTGGCACTCCCTAGCCCCCAGATATACTATATTAAAAGTTGAGCTTCATGAGGTCTTACCTTCTTTGTTCTCTACAGTTTTCCCAAGAATGGAGAAAGCATGTAGTTGTGCTCAAACATATTTTTAATAAATGAAGAAGTAGGGATAGATAGTAATATAGTAAAACTGAAATTGTGAAACAGCTGAGATTGGACTTGATTATATTCATCTTTTATTAGCAAATACATTATCATAGAGACATTACAGCTGGCCTAACAGGTGGTAACACAAATGCTTGAAGCTCATAGATAAAAGATTTTGGAGTGGTATGTATGGATGTCAAAGAAGAGAAGTATATTTATGTTTTATTTCTGTAGAACTGATGTCTCTGCAGCATGCCCTAAGAGGTCACAGACATAAATCATGAACCTCACTCAATGCAACAGGTGTGACCTGGTACACTTTCCTTCCATTTGGAGCTTCAATGGACAGCTAAATTACCACACACCAATAAAAAGCAAGGATTCACAACTGGTTTTGAGATTCTGTTATTTGTCAGTTATATATTTTCATCTATTTCTCCTTTTATTCCTTGACTTCCCAATTCTTTTTCACTTTACACACATCCTCTTTTCTACCTTCCTGAAAAGTGCCAATTTCCCCAGTTCCGGAATATTTCCACTATTATTTTTCTTTCTACCTTCATGCTCTCTGGTGATAACAGACATTAGCTTGCCTCATGGCTCCTAAAACTAACCTACCTCCACTTTATTTACTTGTCAAATATAAGTAAAAGTTTGCTTACTAAGTGACATTCTCCATTCACCCTATAATATCTTCTTACTGAGAGCCATAGCATATTGACGGCCATGGTGCCTATACATATGTACTTCCACTAAAAGTAAATAGATATGATATAAAATTCTGAAATAACAGTAGCTAAAAAAATTTTAAATTGATGAAAATTAAGTTGAATGCTTTCAAATGCTCAATAAAAGTCACTCTTTAAATGGTTGCTGTGGAACTAGGTGTGATCTAGACAATTAAAAAGATCAGAGGCAGAGGTGGGGAGAATCACAATATTTCGGATGATTCAGCAATCAGACTATTACACAACTGCCTTTGAAATCTTTAAAGAATACAAAACTAGAAATATAGAGGAAGCGTTGTAAGTGTGATTTATACAAAAAGACAATTGAAAATTTAATTGCATAATTCATTTGTTATATAACAAAAATCAGAAGGTTATTAAAAATACATGTGTGTTTTTTATATCAATTGTCATGATTTTCTGCTTTAAATAAAGTTTTGTTAATACATCAACTCATCTTGATTGCCATATTGTATTAGTTTTCTATTAGCACCTTTAGGCAACACAAGTCTATCATTTCAGTTTCTATAGATCAGAAGTCTGGCTGTCATGTGGCTGGATTCTCTGCTAAGGGTCTCATGAAGCTGAAATCAAGGTTTCAGACACAGGGCTACCATTTGGGGCTCAGAGTCCCTTCCAAGCTCCCTGATTGTTGGCAGAATTTATTTCCTTGCAGTTCTAAGACAGAAGTCCCTGTTTTCCTGTTGGGGATTAGCTGGAGACCATTCTCAGCTCCTAGAGGCTACCTGCAGTTCCTCGACATGCAATCCCCCATAGGCAGTTCATAACAGTGATGCTGAGTTTTCTCCTGGTCAGCCAGAGTGTTCTCTGACTTTCTCTTCTGTGACCAGCTGAAAAGATGTGCTGCTTTTACAGGGCCATGTGATTAAGTTAGCTTCAGCTGGATAATCTTTTCTTGAAGTTAACTCTGCCTATTGCATAACCTAATCACTAGAGTGAAATGAGTTGTAGTCACAGTCTCTGGAATTACACAGGTCATGTGTACAAGGGGGTTCAGTATCTTAGGGGGCATCTTAGATTTCCACCTACCATAATCACATAAGAGGCTGATGAATGCTCACAAGAGACTCCAGTGTACCCCAGTCCAGACTGCATAAACAAAGCTCAGCTGGAACAAACGGCTACCTGTAACTTCTGGCTTTTGCTTTTATCCCTTCTCCATCCTTCTGTCCCTTCCAAAGCAATCTAAATGTTAACAGAATAATACGAAGCTAATGATAATATTAGCAATGAGTGGTTGCTATATCTAGAGAAAGAGAAATTATAATGTTATTAACAAAAACACTTTGAGAGATATTCTCAGACAACTTTCTACTCTCTGACACTCATATCTCCTTTCTTTAAAATAAGATCTACTCATTCTGACAGATATGAGCTGTAAATTGGTACATCCACTATGGAAAACAGTTTGGAGTTTCCTCAAAAAATTAAAAATGGAACTTCTTTATGATTATTCACTGCAGCACTATTTACAATAGCTCAGATATGGAAGCAGCCTAAGTGCCCATTAATAGACTATTGGATGAAGAAGATGTGGTATATATACACAATGGAATATTACTCAGCCATATATATATATATATATATATATATATATATATATATATATATATATAGATATTTTACCATTTGTAATGACATGGATAGACCTAGAGGGTATTATGCTTAGTGAAATAAGTCAGACAGAGAAAGACAAGTACCATTTGATTAACTTATATGTGGACTCTAAAGAATAAAATAAATGAACAAACTTATGGTTGCCAGATGGGAGGTGTTTTGGAGGGCTGGATGAAAAAGGTGAAGGGATTAAAAAGCACAAATTGGCAATTACAAAATAGTCATGGACTGTGAAGTATAGTATAGGGAATTTACTCAATCATATTATAATAACTATGTATAGTGTCAGGTGGGTTCTAGACTAATTGGAATGATCGCTTTGTGAATGATATAAACATCTAACCATTATGCTGTACACCTAAAACTAATATAAAATAATATTGAATGTCAACTCTAATCAAAAAATAAAAATTAAAAATAAAGTGAAATAAAATAAGATGTAGTTAAAAAAGAAAATGCATTTATTTAGTGTGTTAGTTTGGACTGGTGAGAGTAGATTAAAATTGTGATTACTAAAATAATCATTTGCTCTCTCCAAGGAGAAAATACTTCACAATAAAAAGTTAAAATAAGAACAAATTAGAACAATAGCAATAATATTCTGATGCAATGCCCATGAGTTAAAGAATGGGCTATGGCCAATCAGCAATAAATGTAGGATGAAGTCAATGACACTGCACTGATGACCACACACAGAAGAATCTCAGAATAGAAGGTATTTTGGTGGCAGTGACATTGTAGTCTTTAGGTGCAGACACCATAGTGTTTTCTAGCTCTATTAATCTGTGCTTTCCACTTTAAAAGGCATTAAGCTGCCTTCCCTTCTTTGTGGGACAGGCAGGAAGTATGCCTTTTGTCATCATCCACACTCTTCTTGTTCCTTTTTGTCTTGGAATTTAAAAGGAAGCATGACAGATATGCATGAGAAACAAATGACAAAACTTATTTCTATCCCATAAATATATGTTCCATAGACCTCCAAGACTAATGAAGGAAATGCTTTCATTTTTGAAGGTAAATAACAACTGGAGATGATACTTTAGAGGAAATTTAAGCGTCTAATGAAAGTTTTGACTAGATGTTTTTAAGGTTCTTTTCTACCATACCATTATATGTACCTATGAATGGAAAATATAAAATGTTTAGAAAATTTTGAGAGTCAAAGTAGATATGAGTGACTCAGTAGTTGTAGGTCATCATATACTCTTTTTGTCATATACACCAAAAAAAAAAAAAAAATCAGTGCATTCTTTTTCAACCTACCCACATCTTAATCCCTGGGTAAATAGACATTCTCTTATACAAAACATAAATATGTGATTATTTATTGTGAATAAATGACCTTCCAAAGCATACCTGTTTTTAAAATGCTTTAATAGAACTGCCTGAAATGTTATTAGCCAAGCTGCCCTGCAAATAGTCCAAATTTAAATGTTTACAATACTCAAGCTTCATCATAAGAATACCATTAAGTTTCAAACTTTAGAACTGAAAAGAAAATTTTTCTACATTCTTTACCCAATCTCTTATTGTCATTTAATATCTGTTATTTAAGTATAGAAGTGAAATATGAATTTCTAGAATAAGTACCAATTTTACTATATAGGAATAAACCGGATAGAAACTTCACACCAGCTTTTGTAATTTAATTAAAGAACATTTTACAGTGAAATTATCAGGACACCCTACAGAAATGTGAAGAAATATCTAAAATCTCTGAGCCACTGGAGATCAATTACATCTCAAGAATATTTTGAGTCATGAATGAAACAAACTCAAGACATATGGCTGAATTTTTCTGAATCGGACCTTAAAAAAATAGGCTTCTATTTTTCTCATCTCTTTTGACCATACCCATCTCTATAATATCCACTTCAGCATTTCACACTATATATTGCAGTATGTTACCACATTTGACCAAAAAAAAAAAAGCCTTGATATTCAGAAATCCTCAGACACTTTTGTGAGAGTGTAAAATGGGGCTACCAATTTAGATTTTAAAAATTGCAGTTTTGTAAAAAGTTAAACATACATTTACCCTATGACCCATCAAATCCACTCCTATGGATTCATCAAAAAAAAAAAAAAAAGGAAGCATATGTCCACATAAAACCTGCACAAGAACACCCATAACAGATTTAGTCATAATAGCCAAATGGTGGAAACAATCTGTGTTTGTCAAGAGGAGAATTAATTATCAAACTGAGATATATATTGAAGCATTATTAAGAAACAGAAATGATTGAACTACTGCAATATGCGAAATGACAATATCAAAAACAGTATGTTGATTGAAAGAAGCAAGATACAGAAGAGTGTATATTATGATTCCATTTATATGAAAAAGACAAGAATGATATGCAGTAGCAGGACACAGATTCATGGATTCATCAGGACTTACAAAAATTGAGAGATAGAGGAAAATTTTTGCGGTGACAAAATATTTCATACCTTGATAGAGAGGTATAGATTACATAGATGTTTGCAAGTGTCGAAACAATAGTGCACATTTGTACACTATTAGTAGCATATTAGTATTATTAATTTCCAAGAGCTGTAATAAGTAAACTTTTTGCCATAGAACATTTTAAGAACTGCTTTTAAAGACTAAGCTTCCTCATAACACAACACAAGAATAAGATTTTATCATAATACATATTAAAATATGGAGAAAATTGTGTGTGCATGTGTTAGAGCATAATAATAGGAGAGAGACCAAATTAAGAAGACATCTATTTCCATGACATAATGACACATATATCTTTGGTACCACCTGTTAATAAGATCAGGAAACAATGGAAATTGTTACTGATTCTGCAGAGATTAGAGTAGACAGCTGAAAAGATACCAAAGACAGTAAAAAAAAAAAAAAAACAGAGTATTGAGACTTTGATTCAGAGAGGCAAGACAGTTGTATGAGAAGAGTCAGGAGTTTTATTTTCAGCTCTGTTGCAGAATTAGCCAGGGACCCCTGGACAATTCAGACATGTTATTTATGACACTCTGGTTGGCTTAGTATATCTGACCTGAGAGCTTATAGTTGTCTGACCAGTAGCAGCTGTCACTGGAGTACAGTAGGCAAGGTTATCCCTTAGTGTTCCATGCTTTGGGAGACAATAAAGCTCCAATAGAAAATCTACTGGTGAAGAAAAAATATTAGCCAAGATCAACTGTAAACCGATTATTTTGTGAATACTGTTAATAGATTGTAATCCTCACTAAAAGTTCAGGTGTTCCAGAGCTTTTAGAGAACTGCAAAATACACTCCCAAGGCTGGAGGCAAGGACTGGGGTGGGGATTACTCAGATGGCAGTCTGATTGATAGCAAGAGTTAATTTAAGTGCCTCTATATAACCACCACTATGAAAACCAGTGGTTAGGGAGGACTTTGAATCTTTCACATGAATCCTTTATGCCACATATTTACATTTTACAAATAAGCTTCTCTTTCAAAAAAAAAAAATGGTTATTGCTTATTATAAACAGATAACACACATATAAACAAACCTAATAATGATTTGTCTTTTGTTCTCCTATGTGGAACATAATTTATTTTTTCTCTTTCTTTATAAGAAAGTATGGACTCATCCAGCAAATAATTAGTCTTGATTGTCATGTTTCCCATCCCATGCCCAAACTGCCTCCAGAATAGTACCTCACATTACTCAAGACACACCAAATGTATTATGGATAAAAGAATGAAGAAAGGAAAAAATAAATGGATGGATAGATGGATAAATGACACTATTCAACATAACATCAACTAAATGAAATAATGTTATAAAATAAACTTAAAGATGGATGCCAGGACTTCAGTTGTGGCCAAGATAGGATAGCTCATTCCTTGCTAGTCTTCCCTTATACATCTAAAACAAAAAACAAAAAACAAACAAACAAAAAAAAACTGCTGGACATAATACAGTAAGCAAAAATGAAAGACTCTGAAAAGTAAATGAAGAAGGTAGACTAGGAAGAGACTGTAGGACTTGACAAACAATATGATAATGAGGGTGATGAGTTCCTTGAGTTTGCTTTTTTGCCTTTCATATGTACTGGATGGAGCACTAGAGAAGTCTACAATCCAGAACTGCCAACTGGCACTGATAAGAAAAAAGCGCCAATAAAAGCCTATTTCCTCTAACAAAAGGACCAGAAAAAGGGTGACCTAGAAGTATAGAACATCATTTTGATAATACACATCCTAATTCAACCAAACACCAAGGGAAAAACTGCCCATTTGCCAAATCAATGGGGCTATTGTGGAGCTAAAGTTTTGGTTCCATCCAACAACAGCAAGATAGAGCAAGTCAGTCTCCCATTTCCCCTCACCTGATTGGTGTCACTGAGACCAAATAAAAAACATACCTTCTACTCCCACACAGCAGCAAAGAGATGAAATGAGATGGTGCAAAGTGATGTTAGTTGGCATTCTGCTTCTCTCACCAAGATATTAGCATAGGGACATAGTATGGTGAACTGAGCTTTTGCCCTGCACCAGACCTTCACTACACATAAGCAGTGACTATCTGAAAAAAAAAAATAAATAAAAAATAAATAATAAATAAATAAATAAATAAATAAATAAATAAATAAATAAATAGGATTCAGGGTCTCACAAAACAAAACCCAAAATGCGCAGAGTCAGAATCAAAAAGTTCTTATTACACTAAGAACCAGTGTGCTCAACTTGCATGAGAAAGATCAATCAACAGATACCAACACCACCATAACACTGATGTTGAAATATCTGACAATGATTTAAAGAAGCCATCATAGAAATGGTTCATTAAACAATTTCAAAAGTGCTTGAAACAAATGAAAAAAATAGAAAGTGCCAGCAAAAACTATGGAAGATATAAAGAACTATATGAAAATTTTAAAAATAAAAAATAACCAAAGAGCTCATTAATAAGTTCAACAGCAGAATGGAAGAGACAGAAAAAAATAATTCATAAACTCAAAAATAGAACAATAGAAATTATGCAATGTGAACAAATGAGAGATAATAGACTGGAAAAAAAAAAAAAAGAATCGAGCCTTGGAAGAAAAGGAGAAAGACTAAAGGACTTAAAAAGTATTCAAATTTCCTCACTTTTGCTGAGTCTAAAACTTCTCTAAAAAAAAAAATTGTCTTAATAAAAAAAATGATTCAAAGAAATAATGGCTGATGAATTAAAACTTTGGCAAAAATACATAAATTTACAGATTCAAGAAGCTGAGCAAATCCCAAGCAGGAGAAATTCAAATACCAAATAAGTCAATAGCCAAAGTTCTCAGAATCAAAGACAAAGAAAATATCTTGAAAGTACCAGAAAGAAATGATGCATTCTCTGTAGAGAAACAATACTTTGAATGATAGCAAATTTCTCACCAGAACCCATGGATGCCAGAAGAAAATAGTATAACATTTTCATTGCTTAAAGAAAAGAACTGTCAACACAGAATTCTATAACCAGCAAAAATGTTTTTCAAAAATTAAGGTGAAATTGACATTCTCAGATAAAAGAAATCTAAGAGAATTTAACATCAACAGGACTATCCTAAAATAATGTCTTAAAACAGAAGTGAAATGATAAAGAAAGGAAACCACTCCTCATCACAGGTGAGGATCATATTTTTCTCTGGATAAACTAATTAATTCTAGAGAAAAAGTTATCTTAAGTAATCACCCTTGGATACTGGCACAAGAAAAAAAATGTGTCTTTCTCTCTCTCTGGTTGCTCCTGATGTCTAGTACTATTAAAATCAGCTGTGACCATGATAGATGATACGAAATTGGAAGTGAACAGATAGTGCCAAAAATATGGGTCAATGATGATTTTGTTGAAGCACTGCATTAACCAGACATAAAGTCAAATTACTTTAGGACTTCTTGTTACACAAGATTTTATATAGTCTTTAAATTTTGTATCTCCTGTGGTACCTTGGGCCACAAGTTACAAAAAACTAAACTTAAAAATAAAAAATAATTAATAAGAGTAATTGCACAAACAAATGCAATCATCAGCCACCAATGAAGAAGAAGAGAAAATTGATTTGGATAGTACATCAAAAAACGTGGAATGTCAATAAAGAAGAAAAGAGATTCAGGTAACAAGAGATGATTCAACATAGGCAATCAGCAAAGCAAATACCTGAATGGCACAAAAAGATGTCTGCTGAATGGGAGCAGGCCTAAAGAGCAAGAGCCTCACTAAGAAAAATAGAAAACTAGGGGCAATAGATAGTAAATGATGCTGATGGGCATTAAAGGCATATTGGAGTATTTGGGAAAATATTAATCATAGTTGCATTGTGAACGAGCATATAAAGAATAAGGTCACATTAATTTTATAAAAATTAACTCATGTAAAAATTATAGTTGTTATGAATGTTATTGTGTAGTCAAAATAATATGCAAGCTGACAATCAACAACCAAAAATTCTAATGTTACTGTAACTAAAAAACAAGGGAGGACAAGTGAAACGGTTAGTGGTATAGCACAGAGCCAATGACTCATATATTGATGAGATTCAGAAGAACATAATAATTATAAATCCTATGGATTGCTATGTAGAAAAATAATAGAAATAACATCAAAAATTGAGGTTTTTTTTTAATTACCAGGCATATTTCTGTCTTAAGACCTTTTCATTTGTTGCCCAGAAACCTCTGCATTTAGATATCTTGACTAATTTACTAACTTCCCTAAGATAATAATAATCACTCCTCATAGAAGCCTTCTCTGGACAATCTGTCTAATATTTTACCCCCTCTAAATGTTTCTATTTTCTTCTCCAATCCATTATTTTTTTCTGAGCACTTACCACTATTCAATGGTTATTATATTATGTATTTATTATTTATATATTTGTTGTCATCTTCTTCACAAGAATGTACACTCCATATTGGGAAAGACTTTTATGTGCTTGTTCACTGCTAATTTGAACAGTGTCTTGTACATAGTAGGTCTTCATTAGCCATTTGGTGAGTAAATAAATAAATTTATGTCGAATGTCATTACCTCTGAGGAGCAACATGAGATCTGTGAAGGGATAGCATGGAGTCCTGCTGGGTTTTCTTCTTTTTTTCATTATAAGCCTTGTACTATAACTCTTTTAAAAAAAATGAGTATGCACTCACTCTAACTGAAAAGTATATATATATATATATATATATATATATATATATATATATATATATATATATATATTTATAAAAATAAGATCAAGCTAAATTTAAAAAGCAAACTTTCTAAAATGATATTTAGTTGGAAAAATATTTGGGTAGTTCTTTGGAGGTTTTTAGAGGTGTAACAATTTAATCTATTTTAATATTGAATTTGGATAAAAACTAAATAATAAGGAGGTTGGCAAGATTAGCTATTGGTCCAGCTACTGAAGACAAGACTGAATGCTTCACAAGAGTTACTGGCCAAGAGAAAAACAGACAGAGAAAAAGATGTGGTTATCTTTTAATTCTAAAATTTCCCTCTGCTCTTGATAAAGAAGAACAGTTTAGATAACAGTTTTTCCAGATAACAGCGTGGGTTCCAAACACATAAGGAGCTCATCAAGCAAAGCTCTCCAAAACAGAAATCCATTTCTTCCATTTCTTCATTTATTCTGTTTTAATAAATGATCAGGTAACTATTTTCTCTCTTTTATTTTTTTTTTTTTTTTTTGGTTTTCTTCCCTCTCTCTTATAGACCTGCATAGAAGACATGATCCCCATCATAACATAGTCAGTCACTCACTTCCAAGTTCATGAATAGAGAAAACAAACAAACAAAAAAAACACATAGTATTTTTGTTAAATTTATCTTTTTTCTGCATCCATCCATCACGGATAGATGAAATAGTTACCAAACTGAAGCCAGGAAAAAGAAAAATTCTCTGTGACATAACTGAGATTTAAATAATACCAGAGTGAATTTTCATTGGCCTCAGAATAATATTAAACTGTTGCTACATATAAGATCTTTACAATATGAATGCTATATTTATGTAACAAAAGTAAATTATTTTACTGCTGCAGGAAATTATGCACCTGGTTTGGTGCCATTTCAGCACAACCCTTTGTACACATTAATATATAAAATTTTGAGTACCAATTGAATTATTTACTTGCAATTGAATTTGTTTAAATAACTACCAAAAAAATAATAATAATCCTCTAATTCCTTAAAGTATTTACAACCTAAAATCTAGTTAAATGTTAAACTTGTTATTTGCTAAAAAATGCTCAATGCCAGCATTTTTGTTGTCCAAACTATTGTCATTTATCTGTTGCAATAACATTCTTTTCCTCTGTGAATTTCTAATTGAATATAAAATGCATATATTTGAATTGGACTAGAAATTTAATCTTAATAAAAGGGAGTGAAACCAACTTCTGTTCTTCTGAGTCTATCTTAGCATTGATTAGATATAAATGTATATGTTCACTTGCAATTGTTAAATGACAGAAAAAAGAATCCTTCCTACTTCTCCTAAAAAGCATGTCAAAAAGAAGGAGAACAAAAATCAGAAATAAAAGTTCCATCTTGAGAGAAGTAGATCTTTATAGCCCATACTACAATGTATGAGAAACTATGTAGTGGAGGTAAGATAGGTATGAAAAGATAACCAGAGTAAATAATTTCAAGATCTCAAGCCATTAGTGCATAGCTGTCCGTAGGAGATGCTACATCAGAATTCATGTCAGGAATAATAAAAATATCATGTGGGAACTGGTTTTAGGCTCTTCCATGAGCTCTGCGGTGGCACTCAGAGCAACAAGAGAAGTGAATCTGAAAGCCTGCTACTCTTACAGGGAAGAGAGTTGCACATTCAGTTTGGGAAGAGATTCTGAATCATGAAGATTGCTGTAGCTGCAAATCCTGCTGGCTGAAGAAAAGAGAGAAGCAGTTCACAAAATGCATACAGTTCTGTATCATAAGAAACTTCCGTGTGAATTGGAGAGGATCCTTGCTATTTGGGAACCCTGTGGTGCTCACTTTTCCAATAACTATTCTGTGATTAAATCACCTTGTTAAACCTCATCAAATTCAGAGATGAAGAATAATAAAAAACAATAAACTGGAAACCATTAGAAAATAAGGGAAAAAACAGGAAAATATACTACAGAGGGAGAAAAATATTGCTAAAGAATATAATGTTTCCACGAATTTGAATAATTTAACAAATCAAAAAAAGGCACAGGAGAGGTACAATAACCCCGGGTAGCTAGCAATGATGAGACAGGAGGACACAAAATATGAGCTAACAGGCCTCGATAGACAAGAAAGAAAAATTACAACATTTATGTAGACATAGATAAAACTATAGAATTAAAAAGAGTAAGCAAAATAAAAACGTAAAGGTTTATAAAGAAAATGTGAGACCTGGAAGACAGTCAAAGGAGATACTGCATGAATATAATTAACTTCAAAGAGAAAATCAAACTTCAAAGAGAAAAATACATTTAAAAGTATAAATTTGGAAGTTTTCTAGAAATAAAAAAAAGTTTTACAAACTCAGAATTTACAAACTAAAAGAGCATATCATGACTTGGAAAAGATTATTTTATGTAGAATGATGCACACCAACATGAATTCTAGTAAAATTACTGGACCTCAAAGATAATAAAAAATACAGAATCCTTGAGCATCCATACAAAAAGAAAAAAGAAAAAAGAAAAAGAAGAAGAAGAAGGGGAAGAAGAAGAAGAAAGAAAAAAGATTGACCTTAAATACTCTGCCAGCAACATTATTCAACACCAGAATTCAGTCTCAAGGAGTAAAAGAAATAACATCAAGATAAGAATGTTATATGTAGTAAACTGTTGGACTCTTGAGCCAACAGTGCTCCTGGGCCAACCACAGTGTCTGGAGAATTGCAAATGAATAAATCATTAAATGTAGCTTAGTATTAGCGTATGAGTTTGAGTCTCTATTGCATGGGTCCCCAACTCCTGGGTCGCGGACCACTACCAGTACCAGTTCACGGCCTGTTAATAACCAAGCTATACAGCAGGAGATGAGTGAGTGAAGTTTCATTTGTATTTGCATCTGCTCCCCAGCACTAGCATCGCCTCAGATCATCAGGCATTATATTCTCATAGGAGCATCAGTCCCTTGGAGCCAATAAGGTTGGTGACCGCCTGTTCTATTGGACATCAATGAGAAGGTTCTGGTAAATGTAGAGATAAATGAGTAGACCCTGGGAGGAAAAAGGTCACATTTGTGAACCATGATATAAATGAGATAAATGTGTAAGCCAGGTAGGAGGTAAAAAGCTTAAGGAAAAATAACAACTTTTAAGAACAATATCTCTTCAGAACTAAACTCCATTAGAATAAATATACAAACTAGTATGATAATACTATTTGTCAAGCCCTTTACATGAATCAACTCATTTCTCACAAGACCTCGTAAGTAGCATTATCAGTAGTATTATTACATTCTTTTTATAGACTAGGAGTCCAAACCACAAATTTTTAAGTAACGTGCCAGAGTCACACAGTATTTGAACCAGAGTCTGGATCCACACGTATTCTTCCTCCAGTTAGAGAAGAAGGGAGACCTTCAGAAGAATACATTGGAGGGAAAGAGAATTTTTCAAGACAATCACATTGACACCATGCCAGACACTACAGAGAGGTCAAATGGTACGTAGTAATTAGGTGGGCTTTTGTGACATTTGAGAAAACAATCTTATCAAATGTTCGAGGCAAAAACCAGACTAGGGGAAAAAGAGTAAGTGTAGGCAAGAAAAATGACACAGTGTAGATAAATATTCAGGCGTGTTTGGTAGGGAAGAGCAGACATGGGTATCTTCTAAAACATTCTAGGCTTTTTGTCTTTATAAGGGAAGTCTAAACTTGAGACCATTACTTTTGCCTAATTCGAGAACCACATCTAGTAACATACATATATGAGGTATTTAAATTTTATCTCCCTGTCTTAAATATTGATATGTTGACACAGCATACAGGAGAGAGCTGCAAAATAAGTAATTGGAGCATATGCCACAAAGAGTTTTAGACAATGTCAGGTAAAATTGTCTTGCTATTAGGTGAACCTATTTAAAGAACTATTTTTCATCCTTCTTTAAATTTTTGGTGATTTTGTTCTTGTTGGTGTTATAATTCATTATATTGTTTGCACAGAATAGTGATCTCAGTAACTAAGTAGTTAAAAAAACTACTTTTGACAAATAGCATACGATTCAAATAACAAGCTGCAGAACAATTAACAGTGTGTTTTTACATAAATAAGGAGTTTTGAGCTCTGTCACTTCTTCTTTGGTTACCTAGTGATACTGCCCAGTAACAGTATTTCTCAAGCTGAGTCAAATAAAGCAGATCTATATATGTTGCAGATTTTAAAAGTGTAAATTTATACTGCAGAGCAGACTCCTTGAGACTTGAGGTCACATATTAATAGCAATGACACACTTAGTGTGTTTGGCTACATCTCTCCAATAGTAAAAAGGCAGCTTCTTTTTAAAATATTCAGTGAACTGTTGCAGCGTTTTTCGAATTAGTTTCAAGGTGATTTCTCTCTTTCCTTTGATGGAGATGGCTAGCTACCTATCCCCAGCCTTCTCTCCTTTTTTAAACCTCTTATAACATCTGGGAGTTTAAGGAAAGATTTTGTGTTTGTGCTGTAATAAAACAGACTGTCACTACTCGGAAGCAGAAGAATATATGTATACATAAAGGTGATAGCGTCTTATACATAAGATTTTGTGTTTGTGCTGTAATAAAACAGACTGTCACTACTCTGAAGCAGCAGATATGTGTGTGTGTGTGTGTGTGAGTGTGTGTGTGTGTGTGGTTATATATGTATTTATATTTGTATATGTGTATTTATATAAATATATATAAATACATATATGGCATTATATATAAAATGTGTCTGTTCTATAGTTGACAAGAGAGAGATGTGTGAGCATACACAAACAATACTGTATTACTCATGCTAGAACTGTAAGATATATGGATCCTTGCAGAATTGAGCTATAAGCAAAGATCTCATGCCATAGAAACTGGTAGCAAAGATTCTAAATTGAAAAGAAAATCCCACATTTATTTTAGCCTCTGTATAGTGTGGCCTTCACCATGCAGTCCACTCTAAATAAATATATATTCTTGCACTGAGTTTTCTATAAGAGCTAAAATAGCTAACTAGAATTTCTGGACAGTCAGAATCCAATCTTAAGCATCTCTCTCTCTCTCTCTCTCTCTCTCTCTAAATTCCCAGCGTATCACACAGTCTGGCACATAATATGTACTCAATAAACAAATGAGAGCAGGATGGTTCTCAACTTCCTCTGTTACGATATATGCACTTAGTGTTAATTTTCTTTTAATCAAACCAAAAGTAATATCTCTTGTGGTCATGACTGACTTAGTTTTCAGAGAAGCTCCAAACATGTTAAAAATATATATATTTGTAAATTGCTTCTCATTAGTATCTTTAAGCTTATAAACATAGAATCTATTTCCTTTATCTAGCTACCAACCAGCCGCTATCATCTAATAGTCATTCTGTCTACTCCCCTCTGTATTTCCTCCCCAAAATGTACAGAATCTCAAGCATCTCTTTGACTGTCTCATTCTTAAGTAAGTACTGTTAGTTCCTACAAGGCTCTCTCCTCTGTCTCCCAGGCTGCAGGGGACAAATCAGGAACAAGAACAGCTGAGAAGGGCACAGTTGGAGCCAGTCCTAGAGAGCGGATGTAATAAACATCCGCTTATTTGCGATATGGTCATTTTCTCACCCTTACAGAGGTTCATTGGGGTTGCTGCAGTACTACTTGGATAGATGGATTTAAGCCTAAAGAAAAATAATTTAATGTGGGCCTAATAGTATCAGCATCTTCCCGTCAATTATACATATCATAAAATCACCACAGCTTTTGAAGACTGACAGCAATGTGAGCCAAGCAGAAAATCAAAAATTCTCTACTTTTTTTTGTAGTGATTGATTTATTGGTTGGTGTCCTATACAGTTCTTTTCTAAGCAGTCCTAAAATCAAAGATTGAAACTACATTATAAGATGCTGATATTATTACACATTTGTACATTATATAATTTTTTTTATGTATTACCTTGTATGAACTTGGTATCATTCTGAATAATATTATTAAATTGTTTCCTTTTATAGAAAATTTAGAATAGCTGTTGTTGGAGGCAACTGACTATTTTAAAAAAGAA
This sequence comes from Pteropus medius, assembly GCF_902729225.1. Taxonomy (NCBI): domain Eukaryota; kingdom Metazoa; phylum Chordata; class Mammalia; order Chiroptera; family Pteropodidae; genus Pteropus; species Pteropus medius. Next base: position 9,424,669 of record NW_024355008.1, read on the forward strand.
AATGAATGTCTAAGAGTGATTAATCACCAATTAAGAACTAAATATGAAAGATAGATGGCCTTAATGGCAGCATATAAAGAGACCCTAATTTCTTCCAGCTAGAGAGCTTTCTATGCTTCAACATACTAGCTACTTCTAGCTCATCCGCTTCAATTAATAAGATGTCATTGAAGTAATGGATACATGGAATGTGATGTTCTCATAGTCCTGTTAAGCCTCAGACTACAGCTGCCTCTCAGTTACTTCAGATTCTCTAGGACAAGAGCCCAGCTGGCAAGAATCAGGAATCAACGTTTTCAGATTTAATTGATCTTAATTATAAGGAGGAGTTGAGGCTGCTGTTATACACATGAGACAGTGAATAAAATGTTCAGTACCAAGTGATCTTGCACAAATTACTTAACCTCTATGACTTAATTTTCTCACCTGTAAAATGGAGATAGTAATAGTGGTAATAACAAAGGTTATTATAATTAAATATATTAATACATGTAAAGAGTTTAGAGTAATTTTTGATACATAATATTATATATATGTGCTATATAATATTAGCTATTTTTGTAGTTTCTATGACTTGTACCCAAATTTCATTGCTCAAAATTTTAAAAGAATATTGTACTTTTATTTCATTAGTATCTCATCACGTTTTTTAAAATCTTTATTATTATTTTACATTTTGTTGCTGTAGAATTTATTTTTACCTTATGGATCTGTGCAACTAAAATATGACTTTCAGATACAATTAATTAATTGCTAGGCACTGCTACACAATTCATTTGAGTAGTACCACATTAATGGTGGATACTGGTCATATTGTTATTTGGTTAGCTAAACCTTTCTAAGCATGGTTATTAGAGAACACAAGGGCTAGAAAGGTTATTTCCTAGATTTTCTCATTAAGAACCTCCAAAATACAAAGTATACCTTGACCTTGCTAATCATGGTGAGAATTTTCTACCTTGTGATTATGCAATTCTTCATATGCCATCTTTTTGAAAATTATCTCTGATAGTTTATAGTATTGATAGCCTAAATATTAAGCAAACACTATTCCTAGATCAGTAGACCTCAAATGAGAGATCCAGTATGTATAAGAATCCTAAGGAAATTTTATTAAGCTATAATATCTCTTCCCCAGCCTCACCTCATTTTATATAATAATCATTCTCACACTGGGGCAGGTGAGAATGTTGGACATGGGTGATTAAAAAATCCTCCAGGTAATTCTAACAATTCCTCATTGCCAGCACCCACTCCTCACTCTTCTGATGAAAAACTCTGGTCCAGACCCTTTTTTTTCATTCTGTCCCTAATTCTGTTCTCAGGAAAGTTATTCAAACTCTTTAAAGCTACTATCTCTGTGTAGTTCATTATCCATATTTCTTGAGAGTTTTCTTTCCACAATAGAGGCAATATGATTTTCTCATTATTATGTTTCAAATCTGGCTATTTCTTAAGACCTTGACTCTGAACTTTCCATTTTATTATCCCTAGATATTATCCATTCCCTGACAAACAAAAAAAATTACTTGCTTTTTTCTACTCCTTGATAGAATTCTATTCAAAAGGCATTAAAATATATAGATAGTTGACCATCGTCTGTCATTTTTATGTATTCCTTGAAAACAGAGCTCTGCTTTATTCAATCATGTGATTTCTGAATCTACTCTGATGCCTAAAACTTAACAAAAGCTTACTATATATTTTTCCATTTTCCTCTGTGGAGTCAACATAATAAGGTGTGATAATTTTTGACCTTTTCTGTGTATAAGAATCACCAGAGGAATTTGTTTGAAAAGTAAATCTCTAGCCTCTTCCAGAAGAGAATTTTATTGAATGGATTAGAGAAGGAATTAAGCAATCTTTTTCAATAGCAATCCCAGGTGATTCTAATAATGATGGCCATTAATTGAGAGTCTAGTCCACAGCTTTGCAGGTCTAGAAACTTGCCAATAAACCCCAAAGTGATCAGGATCAAAGCAACTATGTCACAATAAACTTGACCACAAGGATGATAAATTAAGTTAAAATGAAAAATAGATCTATAGAAAGACTAATTAGCTAGTCAAGTTAATTTTCTCTTATAGGGAAACTAACATGAAATATTATAAAATTGTAACCAGAAAATCACTTTATGAGCCAGACCAATTATGTGAGTGATGTTCTAATAAATGAACTTGCTTTGTAAATAAGAAAGTGATATCATACAATATAGTTTTAATTACTTTTATAAATTTCCTTTAAGCAATGAAATGTAAAGTGTAAAGTTCCTTTAAGCAAAAAATTCTAATTTTGCTACAGGATTTGGTAGTTCATTTCTATTGGATTGAAATATTTGGAAGGGGTATTATGCATTTTCATTTGGCAGATGAAGGCATGTTATGTGCCCATGCACACACATAATGAAAACCCATGACAAAATTTAGTAGAGATGAAACAGTACACCTTTACACATTGCACGGGAAATTCAGAAATACATAAAAGAGACTGTTCTACCACCATCACTATCAGGGGCTCAATAGGCAATTTTAGGCAAGTATTCACTGACAGCTGATGAAAAAAAGTATCAAGTTTCTGTCTATAAACAAAATAAGAAACTTCCAGGAGAACTACAACCAAAAGTGGCAGAATATATTCAGGAAAAGAAAAAATAACTTATTTGGATAAGAAGGAAAATCAAGTAAAAAACTAGGAAGAGGACCAAAGAAGGCAGCTTCATTTCCAAGAAGGGTCACATAAATAAGCTTCTAGAAAACACCTGTTTTCTTTTTTCTCCCTTCTTAAACTGCTTCTTAAAAGCAGTTTAAAATAAATATTTGAAGCCAAAAGTGCTAATATTTCAATTTCTGCTTATTAATATTTAAATGGATTATCTTATCATGAGTAACATATGATAAATAGACAAATCTTTGTGATATCTACTTGATATTTCAGTTCAGTTTTCTGAAGATAAGGGCAAACAGCAATTTTACATTATAGAGTCACAACCACTGAGAAAAAGTATATGTGCAGTAACTTTTTGTAACATTTCTTTATAACATCAGAGACTGAAATATTAGATTTCGAGATGGAGAAAAGAAAACATTAAATGAGAAGAGATTTCATTTGCACAAAAGCTACTAATGCAAATAAACAAGAATATTTAAAATGTCATCCTGGTAGATTTTAACATTCAGGGTATATTATTCATTTTAAAAATACTCAACAACTGGAAGATCTGCTGCTTAAAAAATTGAGAGATTTATATATAATTATTATTATTTCTCTGTCATTAATTGACTGAAGGACCTTAGTAGCAAGTCATTTAAGTGCGCCAAAACTAAGTTTCTTCCATATTTCAAAAAATAAATAAATTCTACAAATCTGAGACCTGAGTTAAGCAAATAGCATACGGTAGATTAAAAATGGTTACAGAATCTTTTATTCCTCCTATTGAAGGGTAGAGCCAACTTCCTTTCCAGATGAATGTTAGCTAGCTTTAGGAATTGCTTAGTGAGGAAGTCTAAGCTAGCCATGAGGTCACGTAGAGAGAGAAAGAGAACCAGCCAACTCCTACATGTTTCAGCCATCCCAGGCCATACACCAGATATGTAAATAAAAGAAAACTTCCGATGACTCTAGTCCCAGCTACAATATGACTGCATCACATGAGAGATCCCAAGTAAGAACTGCCCAGATGACGCAGTCATTCAAGATGTGAGAAATAGTAATATATTGTTTTAATCCATTGAATTTTAGAGTGGTCTATTACATAGCAATAGATAACTGGAAAAGTGTAAATCTTCGCAGAACTCAGGTTTCCTATAGTAGGTTCCTCCCCTAGGTTCTGTAGAACTCTAAGATATTGTGAGATTTTGCTAAGGGTTCTGCAATAGATAGCATATTATTTTTGAAAAGGCATAAATTTTGAGCTTTGAAAATTATGCAATGCTTGTGCTCATAGTGATGGACAGAGACCAAGAAGTTCTACTATGAATTTCATTATTGACCCCATATGGAAGCAAACAGTAGAACTCTTTATTGGGATGATTCTAGTCTCCATTTTTGGCACGACAGACTGTCGACAGTTAGTGTTTTCTGAATTGCAAGAAGGGGATGATGTTAAGATGATGACAATAACCTCTCCTTCCCAAGTTACATTCTTCAATTTCCTATTACACGTTACCAACTGACTTATGGGCACAAACAAGCTCTGTTAGGGTAATGGGATTCAAAGGGAAATTTTTATTGTAAAGAAGGAATTATGATGCATTCAGTTACATTTGCCTCTTTTCTGTTATTGAACATGTTGCAATATGTGGATTGCGTAGATTAAAATTAATGATAATGGTATAACTTGAATTTTTTTTGCAGTTTTCTCATTTAGTTATTTTTATCCCCTTCTATTTTATATTTAATTAATATTTTTCTGCTTTATAAACAGTCTGAAGATCCAATGTGGTGATCTTTGAAAAGGAGGTGTAAAGAGGAAAAGGAGAATTTTAGACTTTCTCTAACATAATTCTAATAAGTCTCATGATGAAGACATTGAAAAGTCTGATCACAAACTATGGAATAAGTCAACTTATCAATGACATGTCACATGATGTTGGAAAAGTTTTATATAATAAGCTGAAAACCAATAGCTTCTCTAAATAGATTGAGTTGTCAACAGATTTTGTCAGTAAATGTCGCATTTTAGCATTTGTGAAGTTTAAAAATGATAGTGAAACTTATATTTTTTCTGTTTCAAAAAAGCTGTCCCCAAAAAGCAAAAGCAAAAGCCAAAATATTTTTTTCTTTATTTTTGGAAACAGTTTGTGTCTTAGAAGAACTGCCTTGGTATCTGTACTGATGATACTCCATTAGAGGTTTTCTTTCCTAGGAAAAAAGAAAATTCTAAATGTGATTATAACATACTACTTTTTTCATACCAGAAAGGTGCTTAGTAGTAAGTATTCTTGGAGATGGAATGACAAGAGTCTGGATGATGGTTGAATGGGGCGAAGGGTTAAAGAAATACAAATTAGTAGTCGATAAATGATCACGGGGATGGGGAGCATGGCATAAGGAATGCAGTTAGCATTAATGTATTGGCTAGGTGGAAAGCCAGAAGAGAGAAAGAGTAATTAATTGGTGGGGGCGGGGTAGGTCATTTTATAAACTATATAAATGTCTAACCAATGTACTGTATACTTGAAACTAATAAAATACAATTTTAAAAAATGGTCAGTTTTAGTAAACAAAAACTTTTCACTTAAAAATATTTTTGAAAACTGGGTAAGTACTTCTCAGGATGTTTAAACTGAAAGGAGAATTGCAGGAGCATTGTCCAGAAATTAGTCAGCTGGGCTTTGCTGAAACACTTTGAAGATGAAAAGTGTCAGTGAGACACTGGTCTGGAGAACGTGGCAGACACTTTTCATCACATGGACCATTCATATATGTCTCTGCAAGGTCCTGGAGAAAAATTTTTGTCTTCAAGTGACACAGTTAGGGGATATATCATGTTGCAGAAATTGTGAAGTGTTTCCTTTGTTGCTTGTGCCTAAGAGTAAGGAAAGAGATTAACAAGCCCCAAATCCTATTAAAAACTCTTGAAAGTGTGGCAGAACCCTACTGAATGGTCTTTACTTATGACTGGATGAAGGAAACTTTCTCTGAATATTCTTCTCAGCCTGAGAACATGAATTTGAGAGACAAGAACGAACTATGTGAGCTAAGTCTAATCATATACTGAAGAGAAAATTGATTTATCTCTTCTAAACAAGTTCTGGATTTCTGGAAAAAAAAAGAAACAAAACAGCCTACCATTATAAGAAAACAATGAACATTTGCTGTCTTTTCAATTGATCAAGCATGAAAATCACTAGTAGAAATTGTCCCATTTTAGCTGAAAATGTAATCTGTGTGTTCTTATATTAGTTTCTATCATAAATTGAGTATTTGTTCAACAAAAACACAAAACAAATCAAAGGAAAAAAACAGGGTTTACATTAAAGAGGTAAAATTTTATTTTTAAATTTATTTTTAAATATTACACTTTTATGATACGTTGATACATACGATCAAGTAATTGACTCATGTATTGTTTTGATATTTCTAAGCCTGTATCTTAGTCTTATCATGTTACTTATTAGAAAATGTATTTCAAAATGTATAAAATTTGTGTCATATGTTGTATTTTTATTCATAGTGCTTTGCTTTGTGGCTTTAATTTTATTATGCCATATTGTTAATAGATATTTATATTGCAAATAGCATTAATTAGGTCAGCTTGCAGTCTGTTTTTAAATTAACTCTACCAAGCCTAAATTTAGAAGACATAGATATGTTTGGGCTTGAGCCTGTTGTTTTACAGAAATTGGTTATGTGTACTTTATGACTGTTTTAACCTTATAAAGTGGGAGGAAAACGATTAATTTCATAGAAAGTAAGATAAATAACTACTTTTATTTTTCTTTTTGTTATTTCAAAAAAGTTTGGTTAAAGTTTCTTGCAGTTTTAAACAACAACAAAAAACCCATTCTTTGTTTTTTCTTTACCCTATACATTATCTCATTAGCAACCCACCTTGAAGAAATATGCAATAAATCTTTTAGGTTAATGTGGATAAGGATTTTTTTTAAAAAAATCAAGTAGAACTTTCATTAAGGAGAAAAAAATTGAAGTTTCTTTTACCTGCAATATCGATTCGCATTACCATTTATCATCTTCGTGGAGAGGGAAAACCATACAAAAGGAAAAGGTTAATAAGTGGGTTTTAATTAGTATAGCCACATTAAAAATGCTGTTTTTATTCAATAGAGCACCGGCATGTGTGATTGGATTATTAGATCTACAACTTACCGATCATGCAAATGTACTATGAGATAAATAATTGATTTATATAGGACTTAGCTGAGACCTGAACATCATTTTGAGTGTTTTTCCAGGGTTAAAGGTTAAGAAAGACTGCCTTAGAGTGATGAATTAAAACATAATAACCATGGTATAGTTTTATACTGTAAGTTAAGGTATAGTACTATGTCATTCCCTGGTGCCCAACAAATATAACACTGAAACTTGATAAACTCCTTCAAAATGGTTGCTACTGCAAATTACTCAGCTCAAATAAAGCAATGTCACCTCAAGAACATTCAAACCTGTAAAGAATTTGTAAAAATTTATTTGAGCCAAACAGAGGATACACCTGAAAGCAAGATCTCAACTGACTGAGAAAAACAGTTCCTAGAATGGTAATTTGCAGCTTCCTTTATGCATTTGGAATTAAGGAGGGACCATAAGGAAGATATATAAACATGGAAGAAAGCAAGGCAGGGATGGAATTACAGGATGGTTAATAAGATTATGTGCGCTCTTGCAGGTAGTTATGTTCTGAAAAGAGGCATTTCAAAGATGTGTTAACCTAGATGCACAGAAATGATGGACAGAGCTTGCTTAAGGCAAAGATAAACATTTTATTAAAGAAGTATGCTCAGAGTGTGATTACCCACCATGACCTGCCTAGCTAGGAATTTATGGTCAGATCATTCTGTGAGGTTACTTTCCATAGAACTCTTTTTATGTCTACAAAAAAAGAAATACAAAAAAAGAAATGAGAAATACAAGAGAGATATTATGGTGAGTTTATGACAACAACAGCAAAAAAACCTACGCTGCTGAGCTGAATAGTTAACATGGTATACTGCAATTTGTGTTTTACAAACAGGACATGTACACATTTATATTTATATATTCATGAAATATTCTTAGAAAGATACCCAGTTCAATGTTTACCTAAGCGAGAGAGTCTGGGGGCTTGCGACCTAAAAAATCAACTTTTCATATTTGTATCTCCACTGTTTGAGGTGTTTTTCATGAGTGTATATTTTTCCCCACCAAATCTAGTTCATAAGAATAAGTCCTTTTGGTTAATGATTAAACATCCAAGCCCCGACTCCTAGCTTAAGATGAAGGCAGACATCACTGTAACCAGGTGGGATCAGGAGTGAATGAAGAATTCCTGGATGAGGGCTTAAAGAAGAGAGGAATTGAGTGAGATAGGGAAGAAAATTTAGGAGATGGAAGAATTCTATAGGTTGTACAATATGTCCTCTCCCGCTTAATACCTTCCAATTCTCAAGAAACTTTATTCTGAACGTGATTGAATTTCTTATAAAACCTAAAAAAGGTTTTATATGGGATTATGAGATAGAGGAACTTGGGAAAATGTGGGAGAAAAATAGATGTTTTCTTGTTTGTCTGAATTAAATAATAAAGATTCATATCTATAGAGACACAAAAGCTGGAAGAAAGTAGGAAAGCAAGGAAGAAAAGAAGAAAAGAAGGGAGGGTGGAGGGAAGGAGGGATGGAAAAGGAGAACATTAAGTGATTTGAAATAAACCCAGAGCCAGGTTGTCAGCACTGAGCTGATGGAGAAGGGAAGGTTCGATGGTGAGACACCCAGTTGGAAGAATGCACAAGAGGCAGACATGAGAATGAAACAGCAGGCACCAACTTTATTGTGTGGAGCACAGTTCTATTGGGAAAAGTGCAGTCTATTGCAGGGAGTGGGCTTTTGCTTCTGATTTTCTTCTGCCTGCCTTTCTTTGCTCCCCTTCTGCTCTCCAGGGGACCGCACGGCTCCACACATAGCAGAGTACAATAGTGCATTCAGCCACATATGCGTGATACAATAAGCTGAGGTATGTTTACACATTTTAGGTGTAGGCACCCTACTACACTAATTTAACATTCTAAATCTGGGGTCCTATTCCTAGCCACAAGCCTGGATCATAGCCAGACCTGGGACCCACACACAGATCAAATCTAATAAAAATGAATATATGCTCCTGTTTTGTAGAGAAAAAACTAGAGGAATTAGAAATCATAAAAAAGGTACTTGATATTTTAGGAACAGAAGAGAAAGAAAGGAATGAGTCAACCTAAAGGTTAAAAGATCCAAATGGGAAGAAGGGAGATGTAGAGAAATAAAGATGTTGCTGACTACTTTATGTGTTGGCTGGAAAATTACTGCTTGGCTATCGCCCATGGAAACATAGGCTATCACCTATGGGAACATAGGCTATCGCCCATGGGAACATAACTCTAACAATAAGCTTACTGCTTCTGTACCTCCCACTTGCACAACTGACCTGTGGGTTGACAGTTAATAAAAAGAAGAAAAATAGACTTGTATGTTCAAACAGAATGAAGAATGGGATTTAAGGCTTAAAAACCCTGTACCTCTACATTTTGGGGCTGCTTAATTTGGGGTCTGCGTACCCCTGGCAGACCCAGCTGGCTGAATAAAGAGTATGTTTCCTATAACTCACTGACTTCTGGTGGTCCATGTGTCTATCGGGAGTTGGCGGCTACAACATTTGGAGGCTCCAGTGAGATCTCAGGCAGGGGCCCTGAGATCTAAGACTGGACTCGCCTCCGAAGCGGTTGCTGTCCCTCTTATGGACTCAAAGGGGTGGCCAACCTGAGACGTTCCAGGGCCCTTGAATGCTGTGACGGGGTCAATGCAATCATCAAGAACGCAACCTTTAAGACACACTCTTTGTTCCTGATCCCGACGGAATCTCCGAGTCCTCGACATCTGGATAAAAGTTACCTTTCTGCTTCTGTTAACCGGTCATTGGGGGTCAGTGGAGAGGCTGGACGCAGTCATATCTTCCGGTCCGTGGCTAGGGCGTGGGACACTGCCTCCTGTGCCCTGTCTTCGGGTTCTGTCTATTGTCTTTGGTCTTGTCTAGGTTGTAGGTGGCAGACTTCTCTGGATTCACCTACGCCTCAGTAATTATTCTTGTCTGAGTGTCCATTTTGTGTTTCCCGCGCAAGTGATGGGGGGAGGCCAGAGTTCACAGAAGACATCCTTGGAGTGTCTCCTGTGACATTTCAAAGAAGAGTTTGTAGAGGGAGCTGACTATGGCATAAAGTTTTCTCCAGGCAGACTAAGGACATTGTGTGCAGTTGAGTGGCCGTCCTTTGGTATAAATTGGCCTCCAGAGGGTTCTTTTGGCAGGGGTTTAGTGAGGAATGTTTGGAGGATTGTCACGGAAGACCCAGGACATCCCGATCAGTTTCCTTATATCGATCAATGGTCAAACCTTGTTCAGAAGCCCCTTCCTTGGCTCCTCTGGTGTGCCCTTTCTCTAGGGGCACGAGTCTTAGTTGTAGGTACCCTGAAACATACAGCAACTGAATCTCCAAGACAGCCCAGTCCCTCAGTCCTCCAATCTCCACCGGAGGACAATGACCTTCCCCCACCCTATAATCCAGGACAACAGAGGCCAAATAGCACCGCCTCATGTCCTCAGACGTGGGCAGGTAACCACTATGGGCCTCTTGCTCCCGCTCCGGGTGGGGCACCAGCCAATACCACCACCCCGGCCATTCTCCCCTTGCAAGAAGCACCACCCCAGGTGAATCACACAGACAGGCCTTTATGGTTTATGTGCCTTTCTTGACCAGCGACCTGTACAACTGGAAGGCACAGAATCCGCCTTTCTCTGAGAAACCCCAGGCATTAATGGGACTCTTAGAAAGTGTCTTTCAAACTCACCACCCCACTTGGGACGATTGTCAACAGCTTTTAGTTACCCTCTTCACTGCGAAAGAACCTGGACGCATTCAGGCAGAAGCACAAAAGATAGCTGTGGAAGGGAAGGAAGTTGAGGAAGCACGGGAACAGATTGAGGAGGAATTTCCCTCCACCCACCCAGACTGGGGACACAATTCTCAGGCAGGGAGAACGGCATTAGATCAGTATCACCAGATTGTAATTGGGGGAATTAGGATGGCTGCTCGTCAGCCAACTAACCTTACTAAGGTAACTGAAGTTATACAGGGACGTCAGGAATCCCTCGGAGTGTTTCTTGAATGACTACAGGAGGCGTACTGTGTATACACCCCCATTGATCCTGAGGCCCCTGAGAACCAGCATGCAATTAATGTAGGCTTTGCTACTCAGGTTTTCCTGATATCTGGTGTAAATTGCAAAAATTAGAAGGTTTTGCAGGGATGAACTTGTCCCAACTTGTCGAGATAGCCCAGAAGGCGTTCAACAACAGGGAGGCACCGGATGGCCCCAAATGTATAGCTAAAATAATGGTAGCTGATAATGGAGGAGAGACCAGGGAAGAGTAGGGCATGACAAGGGAGGTCAGAAAAAGGCCCACGTCAGGGTCACACATTCATAGGGAAAAATCAATGTGCCTACTGCAAGAAAGAAGGCCATTGGACGAATGAATGTTCTGAGAAAAACGCGAAAGACTAAAATCCTTGTCACTGAGGAAGAGGACTGACAGGGCTGGGGCTCCTACACACTAAGCCCCCAGGAGCCCAGGGTAGCTTAAAAATTAGAGGCAAAACTGTTAACTTCCCGGTGGACACAGGGGCTACCCACTTAGTGATACTTAACCCAGGGGGACCAATCTCCAAACGAAAGATCACCATCCAAGGGGCCACAGGCAAAACACGAGAATATCCATGGACCACTGAAAGGACTGTAGATCTGAGGAGAGGGATAGTGACCAATTCTTTCATCATAATTTCAGAATGTCTGGCCCCACTTCTTGGTAGAGACCTACTCTAAAAGCTAAGGGCTACTATCACATTCGGAGATAGTACACCTCAGATGTCTATGTCTGCCCCGTCAACAATCTTAGTTACCTGTCCTCTATCTGAAGTGTACCTCCTCTACGAGAAGGAAGAAAATGCAGACCCATCCATCGGCCCTTACTAGACAGACTCCTGATAGAATATACAGGGGTATGAGCTGAAAGCAATGCCCCAGATTTGGCTAGGCACCAAGTCCCAGTAGTGGTGAGCTTAACTGCTACCGCGACCCCTGTCCGGGTTAAGCAAAACCCGATTGCCCAAGATGCCAAAATCGGTATAAGGAAGCATATTCAGTGGCTGCGGGAAGTGGGGATTCTCGTGCCATGCCAATCGCCATGGAACACTCCCTTGCTCCCAGTCCAGAAGCCTGGTACTCAGGATTACTGGCCAGTACAAGATTTAAGAGAAGTGAACAAGAAGGTTGAAATCATTCACCCGACTGTACCCAACCCATACACTCTCTTAAGCTTGCTACCTCCCGAGAGAACTGTTTATACTGCATTAGATTTAAAAGATGCTTCCTTCAGCATTCCCCTAGCACCCAGCAGCCAGCCTATCTTTGCCTTTGAGTGGACAGACCCAGAGGAGGGATTCTTGGGCCAACTAGCCTAGACATGTTTACCGCAAGGATTCAAAAATTCTCCTACCCTATTTGATGGAGCCCTAAGTGCAGATCTCCTTCCCTTCCGTCAACGTAATCTTGATTGTATGTTACTCCAGTATGTTGATGATTTACTATTGGTAACTGAAACCGAGGAGATGTCTCGCAGCAACTAGGGATTTATTCGGCACCCTAGAGGCATACGAGTACCGAGTCTCCACTAAGAAAGCCCAGCTGTGCACCCAGTCGGTGGCCTACCTTGGGTATACCCTTGAAGGAGGAAAACAGACTCTCTCCCGGCAGAGGATTGAAGCCATTCTTTGGATTCTGGTACCCACCACCAAGAGACAGGTAAGAGAATTCCTTGGGACGGCGGACTATTGCAGACTTTGGATTCCTGGGTTCTCAGAGATTGCAAAGCCCCTGCACTCAGCTACAAGAGGAAATCAGCTCCTCATTCAGACAGAGACAGAACAGAAGGCCTTTGACCTTCTCAAACCTATCTTTGCCTTTGAGTGAACAGCCCCAGTCCTTGCTCTTCCAGACATCACCAAGGGATTTCATCTTTTTGTGAGTGAGACCAAGGGAATCGCCAAAAGAGTCCTAACCCAAATGTTAGACCCATGGCTCTGTCCAGTGGCCTATCTATCAAAGAGACTAGACTTGGTGGCCTCCGGATGGCCACCCTGCCTACGAGCCATAGCAGTGATGGCTCTCCTAGTCAAAGAAGCTGACAAACTCACCCTTGTGCAGAATCTAGACATTACTGCCCCTCACGTGGCAGAGGCCCTTCTCCAAGTAGCCCAGAATGATGGATGACTAACTCCAGAATCACTCAATACCAGTCTCTCTTCCTCGACTAGCCAAGGATTAACTTCTCTACAACTATTGTCATCAACCCAGCCAATCTGTTGCCAGACCCAGATCCCGAGACCACTGTTCATGACTGCATAGATTTCACTGATGCTGTGTGTTCCTCGCAGCCAGACCTCAAAGACTCCCCTCTGCCTGAGGCTTATGAAGTTCTGCTCACAGACAGGAGCAGCTTCATGCAGGAAGGAAGAAGGTACGTTGGGGCAGCGGTCGTAACTCTAACTGGCACCATCTGGTCACAGGCTCTTTCCCAAGTGACTTCTGCTCAAAAGGCCGAACTCATTACCCTCACTGAGGCACTAAGATGGGGAAAGGATAAGGCAGTCACAATATACACTGACAGCCGATACGCCTTTGCTACTGCACATGTACATGGAGCCATCTACAAGGAAAGAAGCCTTCTGACTTTAGCTGGGAAGGACATCAAGAACAAGGAGGAGATCTTAGCCTTACTTGAAGCCATATGGATGCCTAAGGCTCTGGCTATTGGGGCCCCCACCACATCTACTGACTGTTGTCCCTTACCCAGAACTGCCTCTGTCTCCCACCTATATGGCGGAAGAGAACATATATTTTCAAGATAAGGGAGCCACTAGGAACAAACAAGGGTGGTGGATGACCTCAGATGGAAAAATTCGGCTCTCACAGGCCCTTAGAAGGACTCTCCTCTACTAACTACACCAGATCACACACCTAGGGCGAACTAAGATGCTCCAAGCTTTAGACCCTTACTTTCACTTGTTAGAAGGGAGAAGAACTGCAGAAGAGATTGCCTCACGATGCCCGGCTTGTGCCCAAGTTAATCAAAAGAAGAGGAAGATAGAAGAACCTAGGCATAGGGAAAGAGGAACTTATCCGGGGACCACTGGGGAGTCGATTTCACTGAGGTAACCCCGACTATGGGGGGTTACAAATATTTACTTATTTTTCTAGACACCTTTTCAGGATGGGTAGAGGCCTTCTCCACCAGGAAAGAGACTGCCTAAGTAGTTACTAAGAAACTACTACAAGAAATCCTCCCTCGATTTGGTCTCCCCGGAACTTTAGAGTCGGATAGCGGGCCAGCTTTTGTAGCAAAGGTATCACAACAATTGGCTAGCTACCTAAATTTGCAATGGAAACTCCACTGCGCCTCCCGGCCCCAAAGTTTGGGCCAAGTAGAGCGAATGAATCGGACCCTGAAAGAGACATTAGTCAAGTTAGGATTAGAAACTGGTGGGACCCGGGTAGAACTTCTCCTTTTTGCTCTTCTCCCAGCCAGGTGTACGCCATATATTAATGCATTCACCCCATTTGAAATTTTCTTTGGAAAACCCTCACCTTTAGTACCTAGAATATAAGATGAGAAAAAGGCAGAACTATGTAACCTTGTCTTACTTAAGTCTTTACCAGCACTTCAAAGTGTACAGAAGGAGATTTGGTCCCAGGTTTGTGCTGCCCACTCAGCCCCGGGGGACGGAATTCCCCATCAGTTTCAGCCTGGGGACTCTGTGTGGATCCGGAAGTTCACTTCCAAAGGACTAGAACCCAAATGGAAAGGATCCTTCACTGTCTACCTGACGACACCCCCTGCAGTTAAAGTAGACGGCATCCCATCATGGATTCATCACTTCCACATGAATGCAGCACGAGAGTGGACAGCTCAGAAAGACCGGCCCTTAAGACTAAGACTCAAGGGTACATAAATCTAAACTTCTGTTTCTTCCTTTTTTCCTCTTTAGCCCAGGCATACAGAAACATACACCGGCCTAGAGTATGGGAGTAACCGTGACTGGTGAAATTATTTCCCAGAACATCACCAGCCATGGTACTCCAGAGATCCGAGTAGATTTGAGCCGGCTTGCCATAGATCACCTCGCCATTGCAACGGTCGGACACCACCTTGGATCGGGATCTTTCCTAGGTGGAGGAGCATACTTAGGCTACAAGGGGGGACCTGTCTGTGGCATATTATCGGCTGAGAAAAGCCTCTTAAGGATAGGAATCTATATTTGTCCTCAAGGACATTACCCAGGGGTATCTGGCCTCATGGATAATATGGGACTTGGATGTGAGGGCCAAGACCAATTTTCTTGTGCTAACTGGGGTTGTAAGACTATCTCCACTATAGATAATTATAAAAAACAGAATGATGATAATATTAGATTAATAAGAGGACCACGCCCTTCCACATGCTCTCTTGGGTCTTGCAATCCTATCATAATCACCATCAAAACTGGTAGCCCTGGGGGACAACACTATTGGCTCACAGGACAGATATGGTGTATCAGATTATATAAAACTAGGTATGATTCAGGATTATATTTTACTATACAGGTTAAGGACCCTCCCAGGAAAGCTAACTCTATAGGACCCAACAAACCACTTCTAGTTCCTAGACTACCCCAAAGTCTTACACCTCAGAAAACTTCTGTTTCCGGAGTAACTCCAACTCCAGCTCTAGCCCTACCAGGTATTAAACCCCAGGCATTCAATCAGCCACAACCAGAACCAGAAAGAGCATTAATAACTCTGTTAACGACAATACACAAGATCTTACATAAGACCACCCCAGACATAGGACAAGATTGCTGGTTGTGCCTAAACCCAAAACCCCCTTATTATGTTGTGGTAGGAACTCCTCTAAACTTAACTGAGCTCAGCAGCGCACGAGGCTGTGAATGAGAAACTCCTCGACTCACCTTAGGAGACATACAAGAAAAAGGAACCTGCCTAATTTCAAAGAACTATTCCAAGCTGTTGGCACAGTCACCTTACTTCGATAACTGTAATCATATTATCGAAGTACCTACCTCAGGGGGTAAATACTATAAGGCTCCAAATAATACTTGGATAGCATGTGATAGCAGGCTCACTCACTGTGCTGCATCTGATCTTTTCAACTCAGGTGAGACTAATATTTGTATCCTGGTCTTTGTGCTCCCCCAAGTGTCCCTTTACAATGGACCAGAAGGCAGACTCCACTTCTTCCACCAGGACAGGCTACAGAAACGGGCCGTACCAGTCTTAATACTCCTTCTTGTAGGACTCAGAATAGCAGGCTCTGCAGCTGTAGGTACTACTGCTCTCATCAAGGGAGAAAATGAATTATGTGAAATTGGAATACAGATAGATAAGGATATCAAGACCTTAAAAGACACCATCAGCAGGTTAGAACTTCAAGTCGATTCACTAGCAGAAGTAGTCCTCCAAAATAGAAGAGGTTTAGACTTATTATTCTTAGAACAACATGGATTATGTATGGCTCTAGGTGAAACCTATTGCTTCTATCCTAATAACTCTGGAATAATTAGAGAAAGCTTACGACTAGTACAGAGAAACTTAGACGCTAGGGAAAAACAAAGACTATAATCAAATAACTGGTTTCATAGGGTGTTCAATTGGTCACCATGGCTAACAACCCTTCCATCTGCTGTAGCTGGACTTTTAATCCTCTTCCTCCTCTTGTTAACTTTTAGCCCATGTTTCCTCAATTGTTTGCATAAAGAAGTTTAATTCTATTAAACATTTAGTATTACAAAATAGAGACTATGAGCAAATTCCACATGAAGAATCAAGGATTTGATCTTCTGCTAAGGCCAGTGGGAAATGTGCTGGCTGGAAAATTACTGCTTGGCTATCGCCCATGAGAACATAGGCTATCGCCCATGAGAACACAACTTTCTAACAATAAGTTTTCTGCTTCTGTACCCGCCCCATTTGCACAACGTACCTGTGGGTTGACAGTTAGTAAAAAGAAGAAAAATAGACTTGTGTGTTCAAAAAGAATGAAGAATGGGGTTTAAGGCTTAAAAACTCTGTACCTCTACATTTCAGGGCTGCTTAATTTGGGGTCTGTGTACCCCTGGCAGACCCAGCTGGCTGAATAAAGAGTGTGTTTCCTGTAACTCACTGATTTCTGGTGGTCCGTGTGTCTATTGGGGGCTGGCGGCTACAACATTTAGAGGAAATATGAAGAAATAGGTGCTGGCCAGTGAGAAAGATAGTGACATAGAAGAAAGCAGAAGCTTTATTAGTTATTAGTTGAGGCTGAAGCGAGTCAGCTTTCATGGAAAGATATGAAGAACAATGAAAGGAAGTGGATACAGAGCTGCTGGTAAAGTGGGTCATCCATGAAATATGGGATAGACTGGATATAAATGAGATTCCCTGGAGAGGAATAGTAAGGAAGTATAGAGATCCTCTTAGATTATCTAAAGTATATTCGTATTTGAAGATATAAAGTTCATAAATTTTAGCTCTTCTATCTTTAAAGAGCTAAGTAGTTCTTATTTAGGCCAGGAATAAGGCAGAAAAATAAAGTGGTAAACAAGAAAGTGAAACTGGAGGCCATTATTAAAATGCAAATTAATACATAAAGTAAGAAGTTTAAATGAAGTGCTAGGGCACATGTAAAGAGGAGTATTTTCAACACTGTTGGTAATAACTCTAACTGAATGACTGAGCATGTGTGGGGCTAAAGAAATCTTGTAGGCAGAGTGGACAAGAGGAATGTGAAAACGGAACATCCAAAGTCCCAAGACCAATGACTTGAGAGAATAAGTTTATTACTACTTTCTCTAGTGGTGGCATTCAGAGTTACCCAATCATGCTATGAGAGGAAACTCTTCTTGAGATTTGCTTCGCCCTTTACCACACCTTTACTACATACCTGTGTAGAGACAGCTTTATTTTTTATTTTTAATTTTTTTTTTTATTTTAACACCTACAGCATCTGGTCTTCCTAGGTGATCTCCCATCCAAGTATTAATCAGGTCCGACCCTGCTTAGTTTCCGAGATCAGATGAGATTGGGCATGTTCAGGGTGGCATGGCTGTAGATGAGACAGCTTTGCTTTTTTCTTTCTCTGTGGACACAAAGCTAGTATAGTACCTTGAATATAGTTAATTCTTGAGATATATTGAAATGAATAAATAAGAGAAAAGACAATCTAATTGGTCCTTGTTTCTACTTCTTTATTTTGTTTGGGAGCAAAAAATACTGTAATCTAAAGTTTGGTTTAAAATGAATTTAACATTACATTCTAGCCAGTCATATGCATTCTGTGCCTATTTTTAAGGTAGTAATCATGTACTCATAAGGTAAAAATAAAAACTAAAACTCGTTAATTTCCATGTGAATAAAAAGTCTTGATAGTAAAATGTCCAACAATAATATATTACACTAAGCATACCCTATGGTGAGAACTGGCTTTACTTGGCTGTTTCTTTTCCCATATATACTTCCATTTCTCTTCTACAACATGGCTACATGAATTTTGGGTGTTAACAGCTTTCCAAAATAGCCAAATATTATATTGATATTTGATAAGTGCTCTAAATCATCTCTATTTTTATAATTACTTCTGGGTTTATAGCTTCAGAACTCTCATAGTTCCTATATTAACCTATATTTGATGATAAATGCTAGCATTTCATCTTAAAAATATTTCTAAAACTGATAATATAAGGCCACAGTGAACTGGGGAGTGTCTTCTCTGATTTTGTGTTCTGCCATTTTGTTCCGTGTCACTCAGTTTCTATATCTGTCAGCGTTCAAATTTACCTAACACATACTTGCTAAGTTTCCCTGGCAATCACCTTCTCTGAAGGACCATGCCAGATCCTACAATCTTCCCCAAATCTTGCTTTTCCTCAGTCATAATTAAATGATAATTTTAAGACCCTACATGATCCCAGATAAGAAGATGTGTGTAATAAAATAAATGTTTTTGCTTCTGATATCTGAACTTCCTGCTGGACTGCTTATAAATTAATCCAACTTAAGAAGAAAAGAGTATCTTTCTGTAGATAAATTTATAAAATATAGCAATCTAGAACAAAAGAAGTTTTTGATGATAATCACTCCTTTTCTGCTTGTTTCTGAAGTTAAAATTTCATGAAGAAAAAAAATTTTTTGATAGGAGACACATAATCTCTATACGAGTGGCCTAGATCTCACTTTTTGTTGTTTGACTCAGTAGTTCTGGGTTTTTCTGAAGAATATTGGAGCAAGTCTCAGTGTTCATGGGGACCCCACACATGCAACTTGTTTAAATCTTCATTGCTCAGAGTACTATATGACCAGAGGTCACACAATACTGTAAGAACTGTGTCATTGCCTTTTGATAATGGTATAAGTTTAGTAAACATTGGTAAATCCCTTAAGTTCTGAAGATTCTGGCAGTATGATACTGAAAAGAAGGTTGGACAAGCAGAAATTATGAACTTCAGTAGAATCTGGGCAGTTTGGATTATCACAAGACTGTGGGCTTTGGTACATGGCTGAGCCCTTCAACACCTCCCAGGCATTCTTTAGGGTTGAGTCATCAGTTTTAAGTATCACTGACTGTATGCTTCACTGCTTCTTTTCACTTCTATTTAGAAAGCCTAAGGATCTTTAAGCAAAAATAAGAAGTGAGTTTTAAAAGAGGCTTTAACAAGTAAATGGCGTAGAGCTCTTACCATGAAGGAAGAAAGGGATGAGGGAAGTAATTTAAGTGTTTAGAGATTCATTGAATTTAGCAAGCTAAATAAAGGAACTGTGGTTAACATTATGCAGGAACACCACTATTTTCTTTCATTCTTCTCTGGAAATGAACTTGAATTATATTTTTCCAGTTACTTTACAAAAGGCGATGCTTATGAGAAATTACATGTCATTGAGATGAGATACATTGTCATTGAGATATGTGATTTGATTTAAAGTAAAGGAACTCCCAAAGAGCTTTCTACCTAGATTATGACCTAGTCATTCTGACAGGGGAGTCTTAGAGATTGTGTAATTGGAAGTCAGATGTATTTCTCTTCTTGTTTATAAGGCAGAGCACACCATAGAGCTTGGGACAGAGTGTTCTATATACTATGTATATCTGGTCATATCTTTCAGTATTTCTACTTCGCTTCTGGAGAGAATCCAAAGTCCTTAGTATGGCCCAATATTCCCTTCACATATGACTTGTCGCGCCTCCATCCAGCCTCATTCCTCACCACTCTCTCAATGCAGACCCAAGGCTTCATCATTCATAATGCCTGTAGCTCCTGCAAGGTCCTCACAGGTACATGCTGGAAGATGCCTTTTCTCTTCTCTATCAGGCAGGTCTTCTATCTTTCAATACACAGCAGTGGATTTATCTCCTTTGTGAAGGCAACATTTCTCACATAAAGTTCCTGTTCCCACAACTCCTACAGCCTTTACAATACTGATCACATTTATCCAATCCTACTGCTTGAAACAGACCACCAGCTACTGAGAGACAGAAACTGTGTCATATGTATATTTCCATCCTTTAGAGTATAGCAGTGCCTACACTAAGACAGGAGGTCCATTTATTTTTAAATTTTTAATTTTTAATGATTCTTTGTTTTGCTATAAGGAAAGTATTGTAGACATCCTCTAAGATGACTTCCAATAAAATTTACCTCCTGTATTGATGCTTTTGTATAATCTCCTCCACTTGGACTGAATTTTATTGACTCATTTCAACGAAGATTATATAACAGACATAATTGAATGGCACTTCTAAGGTTGTCACAAAAAGACTCTCTCTTGTACTCTCTCCTCATTCTGACTGAGGAAAGGCAGATATGGAGAGGCTCGCATGGTAAGGAACTGCAAGGATCTGACCAACAATAAGAGAGAAGAAACGAGGCCCTTAGTCCAGCATCCTCAGAGGAACTGAAATTCAGCCAATAATTTTGATGAGACTGAGCTTGAAAGTGGATTCACTTCAGTTAAAACTTCAGATGAAACTGCAATTCCAACCGACACGACAGTGATTTTATGAGAGACCCAGAGCCAGAGGCTGTCAGCTAAGTCTGCCTGAGTTCCTGACCCACAGAAATTGTGAAGTAATAAATGTTTGTTGTTTTAAGCTCCTAAGTTTTGGGGTAATCTGTTACATAGCAAGAGATAACTAATATGAGGAGTAAAAAATTACAGTAAATTATAAATTCTAAATGACGTGGTGTTGTACCATGAGTTGGTTTGGTTTTGTTTAACAGTTTAATTTAGTCTTTACTCTGTCTCTATACTTAATGAAAAAAAGTTTTCTCAGGGTGACATAACAAAATACCATAAACTGAACTGCTTAAATACTGAAAATTTGTTTCTCACAGTTTTGGAGGCTGAAAAGTCCAAGATCATCATTCTGGACAATTCAGTTTCTGAGTTCTCTTCCTTACTTGTAGCTGTCTGTCTTTTCACTGTGCCTTCCCATGATGAGAGGGGTGGTGAGAGTGGCGGGGAAGGGGGAAGAGAGCACACACGCTAATGTCTCTTTTTATAAGGGCACTAATCCAATTGAATCCAGGCCCCAACTTTATGACCTTATTTAATTATAAATACTTCCTATAGGCCTTATCTCCAAATATAGTAACATTGGAGGTTAAGGCTTCAACTATGAATTTTGAGGTGACACAATTCTGTCCATAGCATTCTGTTTTTCAAAGCATTGTACTTCTTTTTAAATTTTTGTTAATTTCTATTTAATTCCAAAATTATAGAAAAAAATTTTGAAACATCTGAGAATAAGACTGAAAAAATTAAGACTGTGTTCAGTTTTAGTTAATGGTAGATGAGTATATATTGAACTAACCTTTCTGCTGATAACTATTACCAAGCCTGGATTTTTAAAAAATCAAAGTTATTTAAAAGCAAGGAGAGGAACTGAAAATGAACAGAAACTGAAGATTTGAACCTTGAAAGAAAGTAAGAGATCCATGTTTATATGCTCTTTATTCCAAGAAAATTCTTTAATTTGGAGAAAATATGGGACTGTTAGAATTTAAAAAGGAAGCTGAAGTCTTACTGGTCTAATGGTTGAAGGTCTTGTTGGGGAGAGGTAAACTTGAAAGGGGGGAGGATCACAAAGTACATATATTCAGAATATATAAATAATTTCTAAAACTTTTTGTTAAAAGGACAAATTACCCAATAAAGAGCAATGGACAAAGACGAAAGACTCTCAAAATATAACACTATACACAAAGATCTGTGCATTTCACTGTTGGTAATTTTTACAAAACTTTTACAAAGATAAGACAAAAGCAAAGAATGCACTATTTCTATTCATATGGAGCTTATATTTTAGACTAATGTGATTTTATTTCTAACTGGCTAATTCAGTTTAGGAGTGAAATTTGAGTATGTTAGTAGACAGAATCTAGAAGGGTAGGTGTAGAAAAGAATGGAGTGGGTTATAGGCAAACAGATGCAGACCACCTCAAAAGAAAACTGAAATACTTAGCAAGAAGATTGCTACTATGTGATGATTCCTGGTTCCAATGAATGAGATCACAGCCATCAGCTTCACGTAGATTTTATTCCATGACTTGGGTTTAGTCTTAGAGACAGAGAAGTGAATTATATGTTTTTCCCAAATGTGTATCGTCAGTGGCACACCAAAGCTGGGAGTGGTAGAAAGATTAGCCTCATCAAGAAGGAGGATTTTATCATGAACATGGTTTGGATTCACCGATGCATGATAATAAATAACAGCAGGTTGACTTTCAGTCAATTTTATACTTGCTTTTAAATTCTCTACCCGCCTCCCCCAAAAATGCACTTTTTATTACCTATACTAGGATAGGATGAATCACTCTCACTGCATCCCCCACTCCTTCTTTGATAAAGCATTGGATGTCTCTGTGTTGGATCAGGGTAACTTAAAGATGGGACACTTCATTTTACTCACCCACCATAGTCTCCCAAATTCCTCACATTTCCAGGTTCTTTTGCTCCACCTTCTTCCATTCAAATAATAGAAACAATGCTAAGCTGAGACTCAAGAGATCTGGGAATTGTAACTCTACCTTTGTTACATAATCACAAGTGTTAAATGAAATAAGTATATGGAACAGAGTTCACTTTCTTCTTCAAAATTTAAATAAAATTGCTCGAGTTTATTAAATCACATTACGTAGTTTCCGTGAATTTCTAGGGATTTAGTTCCTCATATTTACATCAGTTTCTGAGTTGTTGCTTCTTTTCACTTTCTTGCTTCGATCTCTTCTTTATTCCAAAGTTAATCTATGTTTTTGTTTGTTTGTTTGTTTTTGGTTTTTTCAGGCTGACTCAGCTGTGAAACACAATATCTCTTCCTAGATTTCACCAAATCTACTCATCCAATGCAATTATGTATGTAGAAGTCTCTGTTTAAGTTTGGGTCAAGAAAGAAGCTCATAGTCCAATAATGTACGTAATTAAAACTGAATGTTGGACTTCTCTATTCTTAAATTCTTCAGAGGTCACCTCCTATGGATCTGTTCAACAGCATTTATTCAAGTACTAGCTCAAAACAACATTTCTTGATTCTCTATTTTTCAAACTTTCTTCCTAGTAAATCTATTTCTTCCCCCAAGAATTTATTTATGTGATTTTCTAAACAGGAATACATCTACTCTGGATGGTAAACTTAAGTAACTCAGAAAAATAGGCAGAAACTAGACATTCCATTCTGTCTTTTTTCTGTCATCGGTGTAACTGAAATAAGAAGGATGAAGATATTTTTCCCACTGGTATGGTTTGAATCATTCCTCAGAAACAAAAATCTGTAACAGTTAGCTTGCTTTTTAAATATAAATGCTTTTCCATGCAATATATTTAAAAAATTTAGCACATTAAAGGCATTTAATTACGTTTTTTTCCCTTTCTTTCTTTAATAATTATTGGTCAAATTACCTTATCTTCCTTCACCTTGATTCCCATCCTGGCAACATTCAACAGTTTTCGAGTCCACACTATATATTAGATAAAAATTATAAAATGATAAATAACGTAGCTTCTTCTCTTAAGCTGTGTATTTCTCACTATAATATACACTGACTGGCTTTTTAATATACAGATATATACAATTCTGTGTGTGTGTATTTGTGTGTGTGTATTTATGTGTGTGTTTCTGTATGCCTCTGTGTCTCTCTGTGGGTTTTCTTAAATATTCTCCCACATCAGTTCTACTTTTATATGTTCAAACCCACTCCATCTTCAAGACTCAAGTCTAATGCTATCTCATTCATAAAAAATTCTTTGAATTTTTATTTTGAAGTTTTGTTTCTGAACTTTCATACCACTTTGTGTTTCTATTATAGTCTTCCACCTTCATTCATTTATTCCAAATCTATAAATTCCTTGTACCTCTTTTTAGACTACTGGCATATTGATAAAAGTCTCCTCAATAGATTCTCTTTTGTGTCCCTCACAATGTCTGCAATAATGCTTGCTCCTTATAGATGTTCAACAAATATTTGTAGAAATTATCCATTTCAGTAGACATTGATATCTTAGCATCTATTTCTCCATTTGGAATCTAAGTTCTTCTTTGACTCTGCGTCTATTAATTACCACATCATTTGAATCAAATTTCATGATTATTTTTATAGTATATTTAAAATTCGACCTTTTTCCTCTTTCATCGGTCAAATCTTTAGTCCCTCCCTGTCCTATCTTGGCAATCTTAAAAATATTTTCTGGAAATTCATACTAGATTCTATGGCCAAAGTGATTTTCTCCTTCCTTTCTTAAAACCTCAGCCACCTCCTTGAAATAATTCATTGCTTCCTCCTCAGCCTTACATTAACAAAAAAAATTTCCTACCTTAACTTCCTAGTCACCACTTTTAGCTACAGAATTAAATACTCTTACCTATTCTTATTAATATGGATATAAACCACACAGTAAGATATCTGTTTTGCTAATTACTTTTTAGAATTATTTTTATCTCTTTTATGTTTTGTTCTCCAAGTGGAAGGAAAAAAAAGGAAGAATAAAATCTAGAGCTTTAATATTATAATAGAGATATTGTAAGCATTACTTGAAAAATAACAGAAAGGCTAAGAGTATGCACTGGAATTTTACGGTTTTTCTGTTTAATTTAAGTTAAATAATTACGGAGTTATCATCATATTTTAAGATTTATATATATAAATATGTATATATTAATGGCTCAATAACATGTACTAACTGATGGCATTTCTAAAGAAGTTGTCTAAATTGATAAACATGGCATCATATAAATCTGATAAAACACAAGATGATATGCAACTTTTCAGGAAATATTTCATGTGAATAACTACAAATTCCCTAGGTACTTTGTCGTCTTTGAAATACTATGCCCTTAAGTCAAGAGCAGCACTGAAGGTGGGAGGTGGTGACAAAACCTAAAAGATGGCCTGAAAGAACTATGGGAGTGATTTACATCAATTAATTCTTGTGGTTCTATATTAAACCAGGAAAGAAAAAAAAGTACTGAACTTCTTCACAGCCAATAAGAATCCCCTAGAAACTTTTTAAATCATTATTTTTTTTTTCTCCCAGGAAAACAGAATCTTCTATATTTTCCTGATACTGAAAATATATTATTTTCCTAGATTATTCTGAACAATATCTATTTTTAAAATATGTTTCCCATAGCTAGGTCATATATCAAAATATATGTTCCAAAACATCATTCTGAAAAAAAAAGGAATCCTTGAAATTTCAGAGCCATTCTTTTATTCTAGTGTTTTAAATTAGCTCTGTTTTCTCTTAGATGTAGCTCTCTTTTCTCTGGTAACTGAACACTGTATTAAGTCTACTAAAATGCGGAATTACCTGACTGATAGAACAAAATGATACTTCACCTCCAGCCACTGAAAAGACCAGAGTTGGGTCCTGTAGTTTAGGGGCCAATCAACTAGCTGCTCAATGATCAGATTCTGTCTCTCTAATATGAATAAAGAGACACAGAGACCCTAGTACAACAGGTTGGGTACTTGAACGGAAAGTTCATTTGGGGTCAGATTTGACTCTTTCATTTTTTTTCCCCCTCTTTAATTCCTCCTCCCCCCGCTTCCACCCTTGACCTATGGATGTTGCCATTTTCCCCTTAAGAATTGGATCTCTGAAGGAGAGGCGTCTCCTCCCACACGCTCGGGCGTGCACCTGGTGTCTGGAGCTCGAACCTAGGACCTTCTGCTTGTAAAGCAGACTTGCTAACCACTATACTATGGAGCCACCTCCCTAACTCTTTCATTTTTGACCATGTGTACAATGATGAGAAGCAGAACAAGCTGGCATTTTCTCTTGGCTTGAAGATTAGAACATAGACAAAGGAAAGTTCTAGTCTTGAAAACCTCCCAGTTCTAAAAACTCATCTCCCTTGTGCCTGGTTGAGACTTGCTTATTTATTCTTCAACATAGCCTTCTATTTAAGCTAGCCTAAATGGGGTACTTATTACACAGCACCTGGACTAAAACTCCAGTGTATGGGCTGTAAGTTGCTACTTAGTGGGGAAAACACATTGCGTAATTAAGGCAGATTTCTGGGTCATTCTATTTGAAATATACTTTAAGAGCAGATACTTCATGGAAGATACATATATTTTTTCCCTTGACAATATTACTTTTCTTCCTTATCTATCACAACAAATACTTTAAGCAGAACTTTCATTAAACATTGTTCTCTTTAAAAAATTGGAAAGATTGTTTAAATGACTAGTTAAACAAACCAAAGAATTCAAGGAAACAGGCTAATTACATCCCCTTCTCTTAACTTTCAACGAACTAGCTGTAAGGTTATGAGAAAGTCACTTTTTCATAACCACAGTGGGAACAAGGGACCCAGTTCCCTTATCTAAAAACAAAGAGGTTAAATTAGATGCCATCAAAGATTTGTTCACTCATAAAAAATTGCAGTTCTAAATTTATAGGAAGTGGTGCCCAAGAAAAATTATAAGTAGCTACATTTAGTTTTTTTCAAGTTTTCAATTAACTTGCTCAGCTGTGAGCATTGTGATAAGATTGCAAAGTAATTGTGATTAATGTTGTAATCGTTATGATAATTTTTATCATAACAAATCAGGAGGAGATATCCCACAGCCACAAAGGCAACGGTACAGTACAGATTGCTGCTAATATTAACAATGCCTTTTATTTACATATAGTTTTACAGCTTAAGAAAATATTTTATATGCATTATCTCATTTGATCTCATTCCTACACTATGAAATATGCCTTGATACAATGTGCTCACAGAAATTTGAAGGTAGAATCATGGAAGCTCACAGAAAGAGGATTTCCATTTTAAAGGGGAAATTGGTATGATTTATAAAGCAGATAAAACAGTGATTCCCAGCATTTAAGTGTGTATGTATGTCAAAGACCTTCAAAATCTGAAGAAAGCCATGAACCTTTACCCCAAAAATGTATATGCCTATAATTATTTACATTTAAAAGTCCATATGTGGAAACCCTAGTTATCCATAGCTCCCTCATTATTTACCTCTGATACTGAGATAACAATAATGAAAATTTAGGGTACTCATCAAAGGGAAAAAATATAAATTTTTCTCTCATGTCTATAAATGTAAGTAGGAGGAATAATATTTAATACTGACTGAGTGATGCATATATGAAAAATACTTTATATTTTATCCTATTTAATTCTAACAATAGCTCTATAAAACTGAAATTATCTTTAATTTATGATTAAGATTGAGAGAGGTCTAGTAAATTGTCGTAAAATTAGAAAGCAATAAGGAAAATTTAAAATTAAGTGTCTCCAGTTTATAGAAAGGATGTATGCTTTCTACCATGCCATCCTAGCTAACATGTTAACACACTGTTTGGGAAAAGAAAATGACCGCTTTTGTTTTGACTGCCTTTTTTAATCATCGGGCTTAAGAATTTAGATGCCCATTCTGCATAACTACATCTTTGATGTTTTTAACAAGGGATGATGAGAGATGATGTGTATGAAGAGGTGATGATGTCGTGTTGCATGTGGAGAATTATTTATATTGTAAGGGTACACTTGAGGTAAATAGAGCATACTCGAGATATAGTGAGACTCGAGTAAGCTCATCTCAGGCTAATCAAGAAGATGCTTTATTATGACATCAGAAGCAAGGCAGAGACGTAAGCATTCCCACCAGAGTGAAATGTGGGACTGCTATGAAGAATGAGGTACAGTCACAGCTGCCATCTGTTCTCAGATATGTGAGCTCTGCTTCAAGGCTGGAGCTCTTCCCACTGTATTTGGAAAGGCTACCCTTACAATGGTCACACCTTACCAAAACTGTGATCCTTGGGTATATCTTTACCATCCCTTTATTGGGCCAGTCCTGTAATTCCTACCCCCAACCCCTTTAGTGGACTCCAAAACATTATCTTTAATGCCTTTCAGGGGTCATTGATAATAGTCCATTAGTGAAAATTAGGTACTTTAGCTCTCTAGACGCTTGCTTCCCTTCAGCTCATCTGATTGCCAAAAGAAGAAACCAGCACCCTATGGCAATTTCCAACAGAAAATTTCACTAGAGCAATTTCGATGGGACTGTCTCCTCGGAATTCGCTGCTGCCACCACTGAGCAACAAAGAGATGGTCATTTCTCCAGAGACTAAACTCCTAAAAATCTCAATTCCCTTGTTTGCTTGTTTGTTTGTTTGTTTGTAGGCACTATACCTCCCTTATAATCTCCACATGAGTCACCAACTTGTCCAAAAGTCAGAATCATCTGGGAAAATTTACTAAGGCTTCCAATTAGGTAAATCTGAGGAGGGATTCAGAAATCTATTTATCCATCCATCCATCCATCCACATCTGTTCATCCATCCCTTCATCTATTTATTTATCTATCCACCTATTTTTGTTAACTCTCTAAAAAACACTGATAATAAGTTTGGAGTATCTTTGACTATAGAACATACAAGAGCAGGTACACAGTTCAGAATTTTTACTTGGAATATCACCCAGGAACGAATATTCAAAAAATAATTCAGAGTTTAGAAGATGTTATAGTACATTTCAGGATGCACAATGATTTTTATTGGGACAACTTAAAGTGAAATGGCATGCAGATTTGGTAAGATGTAAATACACAGCCATGTGTTATTCATCAGGTGTGGCACAAGTTCTTTCTGCTAAAAGTTACTGCTTCTTTCTCCTCTATTTAACAGGCCCACCTATATGTCCGAGACTTTTTTCCCCAGCCTCAAGCTGAACTTTTTCTCTTGGTGCTACAGCTGTCAGAGAGCCAGGTACCCTCCTGTTTGAAATTCTGATTTATTCCCTGGGCTTCAAGTTCAAATTGCACTTCCCAAAGTCAGATCTTCTCTGCTTTAATCTCAATCTCAATGAGCATAATATCCCGGGTTTTCCTCTATTCTTAATTATTTTTTTTCTATAATCATTGTAACTTTATTTGCATCCTTTTATAGCTCTTGATTCCCTAGTAGATATGACTATCATAGATTCTCCTTCTAGCTATTCTGCCCTGGGATTATGATTTCCCCTGGCACTATCAGAGTTACTCTCATACATTTTTATTTTATCAGACAAATCCTGTTAAGTAGGGATACCCCAGCTTGGTTTTTAAGAAGAAATAGTTTCTACAAGTCTATAAAATGCAAAGAAATCCTGGGCTTCTTAATTTAAAAATGGTTGCATAGCAAACATCACCATAAGGCTTTGAAAATGCCAAATGAAAACTAAAGAATGAGGATTCCAGAACTTACCCATTCAAATTGTTCTTGAAGATGTAGGAGATAAGGCAAAAGTGACAGAGGAAGTCAAAGAAGTCAAAGAATAAATTAGGAAAGTAAAATGTTAAGGTAATTTATAGGATGGAAGATAAAAAGAACAAATAATGACAGAATGCTAAGGATCCAGGCAGTGACTCCATATCTCAATTAGTTTAGTTTTCCCAGTATACTTTTAAAAGATTTGCCCATCCTGGGTTCATGTAGATTATCACATGGAGCTTTCTCATTTGTTTTGTGAGACCCAAATCTGCTATTTCCTAACTCACTAGCACATTTTCTTTAAATTGCCTTGCAATTCCCAGTGACTTCAACTTCAATTTAATGCTAGCAATAATTGACTCCGGGTTAATTCTGAGCTTCATTCACAGGAAAGAGATCAATATTATGTGCTGTATTTTCTGAGAGCCACACTGACTGTGCTCAGTGGCAGCTGAACCTTGCATTTTCAAGAAAGAAATCACAGGGTCTGTTGAACACTAAAGCAAAAGTCACAAAATAGAAGCTAGAAGTAAGCTCATTTCTGTAGAGTTTGAGGCTAAGTCCACAGGAGCAGTGTTTCTGACCAAAAATAAATAAATAAATAAATCTATAAGAGAATTTTACAGATTCTTGTTTATTAAATAATCACGATTCATGCACAAGAGAGTACATTTTTACAAAGATTCAGGACAGTGTATAGACTTCTCAGATTTTGTATGAAAAATAAATAACATAGTAAAACATCAAAATGGGCAACATTTTATAACATTCTAAATAATTGTGTATTATTTAATGTGTTTCCAAATACATTCTATTGTTTTATCTTTGTGGTAGTCATTTGAGATAGACAGATTTGATCTATTATGTTTTAAAGTAAAGAAGCCAATATTTAAAATAATGAAGGGACTTGCCACAAATCATTCAGCAGGGCGTTGGTGAGGTTGGAATTACAAATTAGACCTTGTCATTGGAAGTCCTTGAATTGTGTATTATCTGCCGTTATTCCTGATTAATTTATAACAATGTTTAAGATGTATTCCTAAATAAAAGTGTCCCAGGACAAAAGATATAAGCATGAGTGGTATATATTTAAAATATATCTGTATAAAATATTATCTATGTTATCATATGTATCATAAATATCATATTTCATATGAGAATTTATTAAGTTTGAGAGATAATAGAGTTGTGGTTAAGAACACAAATGGTAGCCCAAAATCTGTAGTCCTGTGTTATTTCCATTTCCTCATCTGTAAAATGTAGATGATAATCATATTTACCTAATAGTTACCATGTAGATTAAAAAAGTTAATACACATAAACCACATAGGACAGCATATGCAATGGCATTTTGCTTATAAATGCCAATTGTTTATAAATGATATTGATATAGTTATAAAATATGAAAGACAATATGTTAATTCACATTTAACTTTAAAATTTTGGAGGTGAAATATTTCAAACATACATAAAAGCACAGAAAATAACAATGAATATCTATATATCAAAAACATTTTGCTAAACTTCCAGATTATTCATTGTAAAAAAAAAAAAATTACGGATAGAACTATGACCCACTCCCTATTCCTTCTCCCTTCTTTTTCAGAGGTGACCACTACTCTGATGGTGTGTATGAGTTTCAAGTACATATCTTTTAAATATGTATAGCATTGCCTATGTATTTTAATTTACGTACACATCATAACACTATAAAATATTATTTTATTACTCAACTTTCCCTATTAAGGGATGATTAGGCAGTTTTTCTTTTTCTTTTTCATCTATTATAAAACTACTCAAATGATCCTTCACTTGGGAGAATGTTTCTAGAGTAGATATCTAGATATCTACTATTCCAGATGTCAAGTAGATTCAAAGGGAGTCTCCTGCTCTACTAAGTTCTAACATTTTGTTTTCCAAAGGCTATTACAAGGTTATTATTCCACATCCTTACTTTATTGTCAGAATCTTAAATTTTACCAATTGAAAGTGTATAAAATGGTACACCATCACTTTTAATTTGCATTGTTCTGATTACTAGAAGGAGCAAGCATGTTTTAAAAGTTCCCTTATTTTTACATTTTATATATTTTTGTTGTGTTGAGGGTGTGAGTATGAGCAAAGGCACCAAAGAGCAACCAATGAAAACTAAAATATGTTGTCCATACCTAGTTATAGCCTGGAGACTCACAGTAATTGAATTGACCTCAACAACAGCATTTATAAACAAACAAAAAAAAATCTGTAATTGTTTACATTGACTCTGCAGTGTTTGTACTCCAGCATTTATCTTCACAATTCTAATGTACCTATTCTGCTTTTTTAAAAAATAATTGGCACACAGAGAAAAAACAAAATCGTAAAATAAAAATAATTTGAAATAATGTGATGTATTTCTCTCAAAATTGAGATGAATGAGTAAATTACACATGCCTAGCTGGGATAAAATGACTCTTTGAATATTTAAGTGAATTATGACTCTCTGAAAAATTAAATTAATGAGCAACAATGACAAAAACAAAGAAAGGCCTGTATGTCCAAAGTCTATCACCTATTTCTGAGATAGGGAGACTAACATGACTATAAAATAGCTTCTTATTTTTAATTAAGGTACTATCAATCATATACGATTTTACTGTGGGGCATCTTTCTAAAACAAATCCTCCACTGTATCTCATGGAAAATTGAAATGAGAAAATCTTCATTTCTCCATTCACTGTAATTACATTTGGTATTAATTGCCATAGCCATGGTGGATACCTTGGGTGGGATGTTTCAAATAAGCACAATTACTATTATAACTCTGTATTTTATGACATTTTACATTTTTTCCTGATTTATATGCTTTTAGGTTACACATTAACATGCTTTGTTGTATTCCATATAAAATGGGATCAATGCACATCTTAAACTCATTATGCTGATATTAAAAATGCAAATTGCCTGCTACCTACAGAGTAGTTAAATGTCATCCTGCAGTTTCCTATTACTTATGAACAATTTAGAAATAACATCTGCAATTTTAAATATGTTTTCTTTGTCTATTCGACCTTGCAGTGCTCCAAAATATATGCCAATATCTTAGAGAAATACTTTCAAAATCAAACAGATTATGATTCCTTCACTTACCAGATTATTGAGTAAAAAATTAAATGCATCAAGTTAAAACACTAGAAAATCCTGAATTACTTTATTATACATCTGGCATTTCCAACTGTCTGATGAAGTATCACCTCAGACACCTTACTGTCCACAGAGGCCACACTTTCAAGGAGGTGGCTTTCAGTCTTTAGAGTTTCTTAAATTAACGAAGCAAACACTGAATATCTGTGGGTGCCCCAAAGTGGTGTGTTGTGAAGCTTCTTCCAAAAGCAACATCAAAGACTAGTACTGATCAGGAAATGGACTACCCAATTTGGCCCCAGTGTTGTAACAGCACTTCCAGGACAATATGTGCTTCAAAAGCATAGCTATAAAACCAACTCCTGTTTGACAATATTATGGGAGAAGTCTGAACAATTAGTATGAAGGACATATTCTTAATCATAAGAAAATTTTGACTCCTTTACCTCTTCTGGGCCTCACTGTTCCCGAAGACTAGACCCAGGTCTCAATCATGTTTTCTCTTGCAGGCTTAAAACTTCAGTTGGTTTCAAGTGAATGAGAATTTACAGCTGCTTTGCTTTTTTTAAAAATCTCTACCTTCTTATTTTCATCACTTATCTATTTGTATATGCTTTTTCTTGGCTCTCATCTCCTGTTTGTAAACTTTCTAGAGCAGAAATTAGCTAATCTGATAAACTCATCCAGACCTCTGTTCCACAGGAAGGAGAGTAAAGTAGTAAAGATACTCACCAATGACATACATTTTAAAGATTTCTTTGTATATTTCTTTTCAGTTGTCCAAAATGTGACTTGAATTGGAAACTTCAAGCCAGAAATAAGAGAGAGACAGCAGAGCAGTGGTTTAAAAATGCAAGAGAAGGTTATATTTTTGGATAGATTGGGTTTTAAACACACTATATGAGATAGTTCTTCAATATCTTTAACTGCAGTATATGTAAAAATGGTCTCAAGTATAATAATTCAAATTGCTTTATCTATTCATTTCATCATGGTAAAATTTTGTATTTACATTTACATAGTAAAATATTAATAAGGACATTGTATTAGTTTGTCAGAGCTGCCATAATATCAGAGACTGGGTGAATTAAGCAGTAGAAATTTATTTTCTCACAGTTCTGAAG
The DNA here is from genome assembly GCF_902729225.1 of Pteropus medius. NCBI lineage: Eukaryota > Metazoa > Chordata > Mammalia > Chiroptera > Pteropodidae > Pteropus > Pteropus medius. The sequence goes on from NW_024355008.1 coordinate 9,458,456, forward strand.
CTTGGAGTTCTAGATCAATGTGTTGGCAAATTTAGTTTCTCCTGAGGCTTCTCTCCTTGGCTTGTAGTTGGCCACCTTCTTACTGTGTCCTCACATGGTCTGTTGTGTGTGCATCCCTGATGTTTCTTTGTGTGTCCAAATTTCCTCTTATAACAGTAGTTGAATTGGAATAGGGCTCACTTTAACTTAATCACTTCTTTAAAGGCCCTATCTCCAAATACAGTCACATTCTGAGATAACTGGGAGTAAATCTTCAACATAAGAATTTGGGAGAATATAATTCAGCCCATAAGAAAACTGAAAATTATCATGCTTCATATTGAACAGTCAAAGCTCACATGCTTTAAGAGGCATTTTGACAAATTGTATGCATAGATAGAATCATGAGACAGTTTTGAATTCTGATCATTCTTTCCTACAGAGTACCATTTGGCCAGTTGGTAATGACAAATGCTCAGCATAAATATTGTCACCCCGTCTCACAAAACTGACTGTCATTAGCAACCCGATAGAGCATTCCAAGCCCAGATTTGGTTGTTGAATTTTTTCACCACAACTTTCTAGGCTATTGCTAATAATCAATCAATAGGAGTTGGTACATAAAAAGAGACTTATTTGTCCTACCTAATTCATACCTTAAACTGTAAGCATAAAATTAAAAAACATTGCAAATATATTTTAGTTCACATATTGGTGTTATTCTCTTTATACCTAGACACTATTCTAATAACTTAACTTATGATTGCAATTGCTCAGTGTTTTTCAAAGATGGCATTGTTGACATTTTACGTGAAACAATTTTTCATTGTGCTGGACTGTCCTCTGCATTGTCTACAATTAAATATCTACAATATCTCCAGTCATTGTGACAACCAAAATGTCCCTTCACATTTCCAAATGTCTCCTGGAGTAGATTCTGATTCAAGTTTTGAGACTCAGACAGCTACTGAAGCAGGCACATCACTTTAGTGGAATAACATAATTTAAAACCTTTGAATATTTTTCAAAAAATAATGCTTCTCAACTGATTGTGCTTGTTCACAGAATCTTATAGGTGTTCCTATTAAATTTCATCTTCTTTTGTTTGGCAATATTTATCACAATTTGAAGGAGTTCGCCTTTTGATTTTGCCTTTTTCCATTTCCAGAAATTTAAAGACATACACAGACAAGTATATAGAGATGAATATACACGAAGGTATATCAAAATATTCTATGTGACAATAAATGTCAAGCCACCAAATGTTAGCAGGTGATTGTTAATTAACTTGTGGTGTATATACCATATGTAGCCATCATCCTGATGACTGAGATATAAATTTATTAACATAGAAATATGACAATAATTTAAAAATATTATAATAAAAATGATATTATAATATGATTTCATTTTTAAAGTGTTTGTGTATATATAAATATATATAAAATTATAAGTATATATATCAAGTTTTAGAACTGATTATTTCAGGGTACTGAAATAAATTTAAATATATGTTAACTGTGTATGTGTGTGTGACACCTGGCATATTACTTTTTTATATGGCTCTAATTTTTTTTACAATTAATGTATATTACTTTTATAATTAGAATTTTTTTCAAAATTAATCTCGTCACATTTAATCCATAATTTTTATATTATTTCTAAACTTGAAAAATAAAGTCTCCAAATCTTTACCTAAATTTTGGATAAAAAGACTCATCTGCACAGGACTAAGGACAGAGCCTTAATCTAAGCCACTAGAAACATCCGTTTATTAGTTGATACTTTTTTGGTAAAGTTAATCAACCATATGGCCCCAGAAGTGTGTTAATAGAGATAAGTGTTAAATTCCTTGTTGAATTCCTGAAGTGGCATGTCAATTGAATTGACCTTATCCATTTAGAGAAGTGGTTAGAAAATCTCAGAAAAGGAGGTGGAGGAGGAGAAGGAGGAAGACATTGAATAATTTGATTTGATTTGTTCTTTGTAAAACCATCTGATTCCTAATAATACCTTTAATGAACTGTTCTAGAATCTTTCCTGAGTCCCCAATATGCCTCTCAACTACACCATGCTCTTTTTTGTCTTTAGAACTTGGCCTACGTCATCTTTTCATTCTGGAAAGTTCTCTTATCTCAGTCCTCCTCTCTTAACTTGTCTGGCTTTCCCCAATCTCCACCCCATACCTTTACATCTTAATCCCAGAGAGGATTTTTTGATAAAATTTAAATCATCTTCTCACTTTAGGCTGTTTCTAATTCCATTTCATATTTTTGTTGTTGTTGTTTTAACTGCCTATTTATTTGTATGTGATCTATACTAGACAATAAACTATTTAAAATTATAGATGATTTCCTATTTATTTCTGTATCTCCAACATCTAATATCATATCTTGCCCATTGGGGCTCAATAAATGATTATTAAGTGGATGAATCAAAGAATTAATCAATGCATTACTTATGGTGGACATCAAAGTCAGTTTGACATTCATAAAACCTTTCTGCTTCCCCCTTTTGTATACTGCAATTACATTGGCCCTTTTGCAACCTTCTGGAAACTTTTCCGTTCTCTAAAGTACCCTTCCAAATCCAATCCAGACCTACAGCCTTAAATTTGTTTAAAGGGCCCAAAGGCTCTTCTGTTTTTTTCTGGACTTGAGTTCCCTTTCACTATTGTTTTTTTATATGTTTTTTATTCTGTAAAAATTTAATTTGAAATTCATATTTAATCCGAACCATGAAAGTGATTGCTATAATTTAAACTGCTACAAAATAAATCCTTGATTTCAAAATTTTTAAAGCAAAATAATTTTTTCAGAATTAATACACACAAAGCCTTTGCGTATTAATATTTCAGAAAACAAAATAAATTTGGTAAAGAAATCTATCAACTCATCCTTGATGAATGTTGACCTGAAGTAATTAAATGATAATGGTAATAATCAGAATCATAAAAGTAACCAAGTCCAGCTTCTTTTCTCACATTTAAATGCTCTCAACTGTAAAATTCATTATAGGCTGTGAAATTACAGTTGTTTCCTAGCAGAAGTGATCATTAATAGTGCTTATCACCATTTCCTAATTTAAATAGAATTTTAAAGATCTGCCTCTGATTCATGGTATATGGAAGAAAACAGACACACATAAAAACTAGAATTTTATTATGAACATTTTTATGGTTCACAAATACTAGCTTTTCTCAAATAATGTATTTAACATGTCAACATTGTCTAATGAGTATCAATCGTTTTATTGCCCAGAGGTTGTAAAGGGCCTTGTTTCACATTAGCTCTATTTGCCCTCACAATTCTAAAGCCTTTTTCAAAGGAGATTATCAGCAGAGAGAGATATTGGAAAGGAACATGCAATGCAGAGGTGAATATGAGGTCATACTAATGACTTTCTGAAAAAAAAAAAATAGTAAAAACAAATAAAAAAAGATGACAAAAATTTTAGAAATGATTCTTCAATACAGACTAAAATCAATTCATGTCCAAAGGCATGTTTATCTCTCTGCCTAGTTGGGAAGGTCAAATCTCTAAATTCTGGTTCATAAATTATTAAATGTATATCTCTATAATTTAAATATATAGTCCAGTTAGTTCTGAAACACAAATATATAAAATTCCTTCAATATAAAATTTAAGAATAAATACTTTTTTCTGTTAAATATTAAAGAATTCCTGAGGGATTTCTGTGAACTGTAGAGCTGTAATTCTTACTTGTACTTCCATACCAGGTGTGCTGGACGAGGCCTTAACCAATAAAAAACTTTCTCAAAGCAACAAAATAAATATGAGTTTAAGAGTATCACAGTGGGATGATTTGTTTAGTCCTTTGAGGGATTTTGCATTAAAGAATAACCAGTTGAGGTAATAGATGACTATAATTTTCTATTTTAAGCTTTTCTTTATTCCCAACTTTTCACAATTTGCATGTGTACGTTTGCAATTGTAAAGAAAAATTGTTTTGTTATAGTTGGTGAGAGTGAAATGACGGAGTTAGGTTGGGTGCAAAAGAGTAAACTTAGAATATTGAAAAAATTAGGACTAAATTACATTAAAGATTGTTTAAAAATTGAGTCACAAGGAGATTGGGGAAAGGGAAATATCATATGGTCAGAAAAGTGTCTTTTAAGAAGCAAATTGCTGGTAAGAATAATCTATTACTTTAACATATGGTGAAAAGTAGAGTGGGTTTTTTGAATAATTTCAAGATCATTTTTATCTAACACCTTATAAATGATTTGAAGCAGGAGTGCAGAATGAAATCTCACAGTGCGAGAGGACTCAGCTCTTACAGAGAGTAAAGTGTCAAGTGACGGAAGATAAGCAGTTGTAAATTTTTCAGAATTTATGTAAGTGGGTAGAAGTACAACAGACAGAGCCCTTTGAAGGCAAAAACAATGTGATTAATTCATCTCTGTATCTCTAGCCCCAATCACAGGGTATGAACCCAAATATTTTGTATAAAAAGGAGATGAAAAGTTTATAAGGCAGACAACTAAAAAGTTAAGTCAAGAAGAGCAAATCTAAGATGTATGTAAAAACTGTGAAACAACTGCTATATAAAACCTTGAAAAGGGATGTGGGAATGGACAGAAGAAGCGGGCTCAATATGTCCCTAGCAACCAAATCAATTCAGTTCAATTCAGCAAACATTATGGAACACATAAAGAGACCCAGGCACAGATAGACCTGTAGTAAAAGCAGGCAAAGAGTCTGAATTAAATCATTCCACTCCTAATTTGGTATACTTTAACTCATTACAACTCTAATTTTAGTTAGCTTTTGGCTCACAGTGTATACTCTTATGAAGCCTTATACTTGTAGTAAAGCTACTTTACTTGAGACAATGACCTAAATATGTGTTGCTACAAAGACTTCAGAACAAGAAGTAAAGTTGAAAGACTTCCCGAGAATAAAGCCCTTGAGGATTTGGGTGGTGCCAGCAGAAGTGATAGCAGGAGCACAGAGCTACTGTTTCCCCATCAAGATGCATCTGGCTTTCATTTGTTGTCTCTTTCACGTGCCCAGCACTGAGGATATGAAAGCAGAAGTAATAAAAGATTACCAAAATTTTATCTAATTAAAAAATGCTCCACAACTTTATGTACAAACATACTTAATCCAGTTCAAATTACTTTCCTATGATGAATTGGAAAAGATAAAGAGGAAGAAAGAGAGATTGCAAGCAGAGGAGGAGCTACAGACTATCCGATGATGCTTCTAATAATAGAATATTTTTACAATCCCTTTTGGAAACTACCTTCTGAGGTGGTGGGCATTGTATTGTTACTGGCAGTCTCTCTTCATTTGAGACTGAAAAAAATAATGATATATTTATTATTTAAACTTTAAAATAATGATATATTTATTATTTAAATTTTAAACATGTACAAAAGAGGAGAGAATAGCATAATGAATCACCATGTACCTATCAGTCGGCTGCAGTAATTATAAATCCATAGACATCTCATTTTCTATAGTCTTGACCCATTTCTTCAAACTTGGATTATTTTGAACTTAAACCCAGATATCATATCATTTCATTTATAATTTTCACATTTTTGAATCACTAAAATATAAGAGCTCTTTATAAAAGTATGCAATACCGTTTTAATAGCTTAAATATTATAATAATTCCTTAATATTATTAAGTATTTACAGTGTTCAAATGCCCACACTGTCTCTTTTTTTTTTTTTTTAGTTATAACTTGTTTATTTGCATCAGAATCAGGATTCCGAAATATTTATGTTTTGGAGATACTTCATGTGTTTCCTAAGATTTTAAAAATTTCTTTGATTTTTAGGTTCTGTCACTTTTTTTTTCTTGCTAATTATTTTTCGAGGAGTTCAGATACTTTTTTGTCCTGAGACTTTTTTGTACAGTTAGACTCAGTATGGTAAGATGTGATGTAACAATAAATACAATGTAACTTGAAAATTACCTAATGAAATTTTTGTGTAGATAAAATACATAGTATGTTTGTGCCACCTCATCCCCCTCTCTCTTCAGGGATCCTATGAAAAACCCCTGTATTTTGCCCACAAGACATCACTTTAAATAGTATTGTGGAGCAATAAGGGTTCAGGGTATCACCTACAGTAATCATGATATAAAAAGAAACTATATGCATGTATGTGTGTGTATGTTTGTATATTTATTTGAAATGAAACTGTGACTGATAAATTTTGTGCCCACTGGGAATTTATCCAAACTTTTTCTTTGACATTTCACATGTCAAAGATAACAGATGTTTAATTTATCCTCCTAACATTTTTGCTGAAACATATTTTTAGTGATTGAGGCAATATATTTTAGCTAAGCCATCTTACTTGACCTATCAGCAACATTTGACATAGTTAATCGCTCCCTGTTTATTGAAATTCGTCTGTCCGGCTTCTAGGACCCCACACTTGTCACTTCCCTTTCATCTTCCAGGGTGCTTCCTTGCATTCTATTTTTCTGGCTTCTCCTCAGTCCTTTTACCACAAAATGTCAAAATACCCAGAGATCAGTCCTCCTATCTTTTCTTTATCTATGCTCACCTGTTGGTGATCTTATTTCACCTAGTAACTTTAAATACCATTTGTACATGAAAGACTCTCAAATTTAGACTTCTAGTCCAGCTTTTTCCGCAAACTGAAATCTTATATTTCCAATGGCCTCTTTAACACTTTTATTTGAATATCAGAAGGACATTTCAAATGCAACATGTCACAACTGCATTCCTGGTTTCCAGCCCCCACCTGTTTCCCTTGCAGTCATCTCCAACGATTACATGGGATACCATCATCCCAATTGCTCAGATAAAACCACTAGAATCAGCCTTGGCTCTTCTTTTTTTCCTCTCAAAATCCAAATCCAATCTCTCAGCAAATCCTGTTGGTTCTAGTTTCAAAATGTGTTTAGAATTGACTATTTTTCTTCACTTCCTGGCCCCTGGTTTGTCACTACCCAGTTCCAAACCATAGTCGTCTCTCACCTGGATTAATTCAGAGGCCTTCTAACTGGTCTCCCTGCTTCAAACTTTAACCTCCATCCCTCTCACTCTGTCCCAGTTTGTCCTCAACCCAGGGGACAGAGAGACCCTTTTAAGTCTAAGCCATGACATGAAACTCTTCCACTCAAACCACTTTTGATCTTAGAGTTAAGTCACCCTGGAGAAGTGAGAAAAAGAGATTATGTCCAAGAGGAAATGGAGGTGGAATCAGACCTTAAGAGTTTTGAAGGACTTCATGAGAGCTTGAGATTTTACTGTGGGAGAGAAATAAAGCTTTTTGGTATTTTAAGTAGACAATATATTGTTTATCAGATGGTGACAATGGATTTCAGGAATATAAAGCAGAGAAGTGTGGAAGAGGAAGTGCTGGTAGAAGGGACCAGTTGTAATATTACACTGGCTGGATCATGAAAAACTAAAACCCAGGAGAGATTAAGGTATGAATATCTAAAGATATATTGTTCTAGACAGAAAAAACAGCAAGTATGAAGGCTCTAATTTGTGAGTACAGCTTACTTAATCAAGAAAATTTAAAAAGTATGATGTTTCTTCAAACCAACTACAAATCTCAACCTACTACCCTCCTGGAATATAAGTTTCAAGAAGTTTTGAATTTTCAAAAATTCTTTTCCACTTCTGTATCTCCAGGTTAAAACAAACAAAAAGCTTCACGTGATGTACTTTTAATAACAACTTGTTGAATAAATAAATAGATAACTCTAAGGTAAGATGTAATTACATATACTGACACAAACTTGAAAATTATTTTAATGGTTTGATTCCATAATTAATAAAGTGCCAAGATATTCCAGAATCAACTGGATTTTATTGATGTAAGAAATGTCCAAACATGTAGAGAATTTTTATAAAAGTTTATTTGTGTCAAACTGATGGCATGTGCCGGAAAGTAAGATCTCAAATACTCCTCAAAATAACAGTTTTACAGTTTCTTTTATGCATTTGAAACTGAGGGAATGTAAGAAAGATTACATGGAGGTGGAGGAAAGCATGCAGGGATTGAATTACAGAATAACTAACAAGATTATATGCTCTCTTGAGGGTGGTTACAGTTTATTTCAAAGGTGTGTTGACTCAGATGCATAGAAACAGTGGACATGGCTTGCTTAAGGCAAAAATAAAACTTTTACTAAAAAGTCATTTGCCTGGAGTGTGACTACTCACTATGACCTGAGAATTTATGATCACATCGCTTGTGAGATTCCTTTCCATAGAACTCGTTTTTTCATTCACACTTCCACATGGCATTAGCCGAAGAGAACAGAAAATTCTATGAGCACACATAAAAAATCCTTTCCTGACCACCATAGCCCTACTAGTTTAGATAGGGTTCTCCTTCTCTGGCTATTGTTCTATTTTCTATTACACTTATCTTAGCACTCATTATATTGAATACACTGACTCTATTCCCACTGTTGAGGTTTTAGAGTTTAATAAATAAATCCTCTTCCTTATCCAAGAAAGATAGACACAGGAATTACACAGACAAAGACTTTAAAATGTCAGTTTTACTAATGAGTTATTTTTTAAAAAGACATTGAAAAAACACTGAGGTATATGAGCAAATGGTCATGAGAACAGTTTACCACTGAGCTAGATACACTGTATAGAACTCAATTTAGTAGTTAACACAGATGGACTACAATTGGCTTCTGCTTGCATGGAAAATGCCTCTTTTATCACCTGACAGAGAGCAGATCTGAGCTCTTGCTTTCTGCAAGCATAAAGATTCCAACCTGAGTTGTTCCACAAGGGTGAAACCATGCCAGTACCCAGTCTTAAACTCCCCATCAGATAAATCACTTAACCTCCTCTGGGAAAGATTGGTAAAGAAGTAGAGAAAATCCAGGATTGATGATTTTCCTTTACTTGGAAACACAAAAAGTAGGGTAAAATAGACCTATCCAAAATCCAACATCGACTGAACCATAAATCATGAATACATGTCTGTTGTGTTCTCCATTTAACCCTCAGTGCTTAAGACAGAGCCTAGTACACAGAACATGAAAAAACCAAATATTAGATAAACCAAGTTGTTGAAAGATTATGTCCAAGAATCTAATATTATTCTCTCTCCAAAAAAATAAACCAACCAAATTCATCCAAAGGAAGTGATGTATATAGAATATATGCTTAAGCTTCTTGTTTGGTCTTCACTAATTCCAAGAAAAATTGCCAGAACTTATTTTTATATGTCTAGTTCAAAATTCATCACTAGTGTAGGATTTCTTATTCATGCAGAATAACCACACGCTGAGAATAATATCAAGAACTATTCTGTTTTGGAGAAGTAGGAGCCAAGGAATGGCTATAGGATGTGGAATGGGTCATTAGGGTGATCCAACACAGCATAAATAAAACGAGATGTAACATCCAACTGAAGAGCAATTCAAAGAAACCAAGCAGAAACATGAATCCAATTTTAAAACAACAATTTAGAGGCTAAGAATCCTAGAACAGAGCACAGGAGAGTAAGCAAGAAGAGTAAGAGACATGTTTGAGGAGATCCCCTCTCACATAATCCAGGAGGATAATGTTTACGCCTTTGACTCTCCAAATCCTTGCTATCATAATTATCAAAGTTTTAAATTCATGTTTACTTGCTCTTCTATGAGCAGGGATCAAGAAAAAGAAGATCCATAAAAAAGAAGCATGTGCCATTTCAATTGACATGATGTTTTGACATACTGGGATCATTTTACATGTTTATGCAAAACCCTCTCTTTAGTTATAACAGGATGACAGAGGTTGAGCTGACTTTATTTTTAGTTTCATTTATTTCCAGCACGTCTTCATCTAAGCATGTTAATAAATAATCATCTCCTGACATTCTTATCATTGTTTTCCTCTAAGTAACATAGATTACACTCCCTTATCTCAGTTCCTTGACAATTATTCCTCTCATATTTTCCAAATTTTGATTGATATGCTTAGGTGTGGCTTTCTTTGCATTTATTCTACTTGAGGTCTCTGAGCTTCATCAATAAGTGGGTTGATGTTTTTGGTCAAATTTGGAAAACTTTTAGCTAATAATCTTTTAAACTATGTTTTGCTCCATTGTATTATTCTTCTAAAATTCAAATTATAAATATGTTTGAACTCTTAAAACTGTCCCATCACTGAATCACTGAAGCTCTGTTCACTTTTTTTCAATCTTCTTTTTAATTTGTTTCAGTTTAAATAAATGCTATTTCCTGTCCTGAAGTTCATTTATTCATTTTTTATCTACTGTGTTCAATCTGTTTTCAATATTATTCAGTATACTTTTTAAATTTCAGATAGTATATTTTTAGATCTTTGTTTACATTTGATTTTTCAAAAACATTTTTTAAAATATCTCCTAGAATGTCCCCTCAATTCACACATTATGTGATTCCTAGTTTATTTAACATATTTGTGATAGTTATTTTAAATTTCTTGGCTAGTCATTTCAATACCAGTGTTATCTATCAGTGTATTCCATTGGCATTTTTGTGATTTTTGCATGTTTTGTAATTTTTTTTTTTTAAATACTGAGCAGTATATCTAAAAGAACTATAAAGATCTCTGGTAGGTAGCAGATTTCTAAGATGGTCTTAAATTATGTCTATTTTCTGGCATTCTTGCTCTGCATAATGACCTTCTCTTGAGTATGGACTAGACTTAGTGACTTGCTTCTAACCAATGGAATTTGTGAAGATTATGAAAGAACAATTCCATGATTATGTTACAAAAGAATGTGACTTCCATCTTGATAGCTTACTTTCTCTATTGACTTCTAGTGTCCCACAGTTTTGTGAAGCAAGCCATTATCTGGGAAAAACTGTTTTGGAAAGGCCTATAACTGAAGATTCTTTTGGTATTTGGCAATATTATAGAGTCAAATTCAACATTTAACACAGTTTCATAAAAAGTTTGGGCAGTTTTCCTTGAAGCAAACATAATCCTTCTTTTGCAGTATCATCCTCTGGTTGCCCTGTCCCCAACATCAAAAACTGGATCCAAATATGAAAGTATCCTATGTTGCTTATTCATATAGAAAGATCTTGTCTCTCTGGAGTTTAGATACTTTAGATTTATTTTTGTTTTCAGGTCTTTATTGAAATTTTAAAATGTATATATATTTTTTGGCTTCTCCTTTGACTTTTTGTTGTGTCAGCAAGAATTAGGTCTTCCATGTCCTTCTCCATTATATCCAAAAGCGAGACACTATTCATTTATAAAATTATACATTTATTAGTTAAAGTAAGTGATTTTTTTAAAAAATCTGTATTAGCCATCTGCCTATGCAATCATTAATTGAAATGGATATTCAGAACATTAAGTTAAAAATCATAAGATTAACATTTTCTTAGGTTTCCTGGAAGATGTTTTAGGAGTAATATCCATTCTAGTTTGAACTTTGTACTATTTTAGCCTAAATTAGGATTAAATAAGATTTATTGTCCATTCTTTTAAAAAATCTTAGAGAATCAAGCAGAGATTTATGACTAGGCTTCAAACTCAGAGCAGGGTCAAGAAGTATCTTTTGTCTGATTAATTAATCTTCTATTTGTATAGCGGGACTAAATCAAACAAAATGAATCAAACTACGATAATCTAATTTCAGAATTTTTACGTATATTATATTATCAAATCAAACTGATAAAATACACTTCTAAAATTTTCTAAGATATTATGTAATTATTGTATAACCAACTGAAAACATAAATTTTTTAAATGCTTTTTCTGAGTTCAAATATTTATATTTATAAACAAGGATAATTTATATTTATTTATTGAGAAGCAGTGAAGTTAATCACTGTTTTAGAAGAAATATATTTCCATTCTTTAATATCTTAATACTCTTTGATTTGATGTGAATTATGGTGAACTTTCTTCTAAATTGTAGATTTAATTGTGATGTTTTTTCTTCAAAGGACAATAGTAGAAGAGTACAGAAAGGTCATAATTATGTAACTTAAATTGGAAAACCATCTTTTAATTTATAATTGAATAAGTAAATGCCAGCATTATTTAGTGTTCACAAGGAAAAAACCTCTAACAAAACATCACAATATAACATTGTTTTTCCCCCTATATTTGGAATCATAAAAAGAACAAAAAAGTATTATTTATTCCGAAGGTTCTCAACAATAGAAGAGTACCCTCCAATTATCAAACAATTTTACTTATTTTACAACTGCAAATCATAACTGAAGTCCTTATTAAAAGCCAGCAAAACAAATAAAAAAAAGACACTGAGGTTTGTCAATTTATATAAACAATGATGGAGCTTATTTTATAAATATATTTTTTAAAAACTTACACACAAAAAAAAATCCATTCAAAAAATCAGTTAATTGGTGTCATAAAACATGGAAGCAATTTGAAAAAGAGCAAAGAACAGAGACAGGAGAACTCTTTGAGAGCTGACATCTCAGTCTCCTGTGAATTTGGAGGGTTCACTAATAGAATTGAGGCCCAATTTATTATGCATGTTTGAACTAAGCTAACAATACACAGCATTTTGAAGGGTTTTGGCTGCTGTTAAGTAAAAGATTTATTTACTTTTTCAATTTTAATTTTTCACCACATGAAGTAACTTATTAGGACTTTATATCTATGATAAAGCTCATAGAGAATATTAGCATCGTTATATCTTTTTACATGCATTGTTTTCATAAAGAAACTCAAAATAAGTGTACCACATTATTCAACCACGTTATATCGGTATTATTGGAAGAGAAATAGCTATGGTAGGCATAAGTTGATATTATAAGTTGAGCTCAGGACAGAGTTAGCTCATGTAGCAATTTCATCAAATGGCTTATAAGGCTTTATACTAGGCAAGAATAGTCTGTTATTTCTGGTCTTTGGGTTGAGAGCAAACTTTCCAGTCTTAACCTATTAACCTGCAAATTTCAAAGGATATAGTCACACTTTAGTTTTCCTAAATTTACTCAAAAACCTCTTTTAAGCTCACATACCAGGATTCAATACCTGAATAATTTTAACCTTATATCTCTATTATTTGTGAGCCACAAAGCTTTTTACACTCATTTTTGTTTTCTAATCTTAAATCCATTTCCAAATAAAAGCTAATCCTAGATTGACCTTGCAAACTTCTTCCAACTTTAAAAGAAATGAATAAACATTCTCTTTCATCACAAAATAGATATGGATCATGTTACTGGGAGATCAATGATTTAATTTCTAATACATTCAAGATAAATGCCTTCTTTACAAAGTTAATCAGTGAAGAGAAAATGTGAAGCCAGACTACATATCTGCATGTCACAATAATAAAAGCAATAAAATATTTTCAAATGTCTCGGCATGCATAACTCTTGTTTTGAAATGAAGTCCTATAACACAGAGTATAGAAAATCTAAACTCTCCCACTATACGTGAAAAGCCTTGATGCAGATAGCCACAGTTTTTGTGAATAACCTCAGATTCTGAGTTCACGTTTCCTACATGTTGACAATAATACAGATGGTATGTATTGCTGAAGTAAGAGGGTAAATTTCTTTCCAAGTCATTGATGCCCTTGAATAGATTATCCCTCCTCCTTTAATTCTCCTGTGCTACCTTTATCTTTTTGTATTTATTCTCATCTGCAAAGGCTCTTGAGCCCTTGAGAAAATTTTATGTTTTATTCTCTACCAATATAGTTTTAACAAGATGACATAAGTTTATATAAATAAAAAGACCAGCTATTAAGGGATTTAAAATTAAGAATTGGTCATCTGAGGAGATTTTGTACTTATGAGACTCCTACTAGCTTTATGCTATTGAATTAGTACAGCATAAGTTTAATGCCTCAATTAGCATTTTTGAAGCTTCTCCTCTTTGTCTCGCCTCTAGCTTGTAAATCCTTTCTCTACTGTTATCTATTTAAGTCAGTGTGGTTTAATTTCAGCCAAAATCAGCAGAAACATATTAAGCATCCACTGCATGCAATAGCTACAAAATGAGTATGGCATCGTCATTCTTTCAAAAATACTTACTATTTAGAAAGACAAAATATTATATGTAAGGTAGACTTTGAAGCAGATTCCACACTATGGAAATACATCAGCAAGAGAGAGCCTCTTCTTCTTACAGGTCTGACAAACTAAGATCCCACTGGATTAACCCACTGCAGAAAACTACCATAAAACTTGAACATAAAACAAAAAGCAACTGAATTGAGATCAGAGATGCTGCTCAAGAAGTGAAGTTTGCAGTTCAATCTCAGCCAAGTGAAAATTATCTCATAGGACAAAAACAAAGAAAGAAAGAAAATGAACAAACAAACAAACAAACAAAACACACAAAACCAACAACAAAAAGCACTCATTAAAGAAAACAGCACAATCTAGAATCTTCACAGCTTAACACTCACAATGTACAAAATACTACCCGCCCCCAAATTAGCTGAAATAAGAACCAAGAAAATGGAATACTTTTTCAAAAGAAAAGAAAATCTATTGAGTCTGACTGCTAAATTAACCAGATACTAGATCTAACATGCACAAATTATAAGGTAAATGTTAGAATCATTTTAAATGAACTAAAACAAAACATATTTTCAATGAATAAAAATATAAGCAAAGTAACAGAAAGCATGAGCCAGAAATAGAAGCAATGAAATAGAATCAAATGAAAATTCTAGGATAAAATTCTCAAATAAAAAATTACTGGATAAACTTAAGAGCTAAAAAAAGGAGAAAGGTTAAAGGGACTTTAAGATAGATCAATAGATAGATGATAAATGATAGATCGGTATATAGATAATGAAATGATCTTCAACCATAAAAATAAAGAAAATTCTGCCTTTTGCAACATGAATAAACCTAGAGGATATTATGCTAAATGAAATAGATCAAACAGAGAAAGATAAATACTCTATGCTTTCACTTATGTGGCATCTAAAAAGTCAAACTCAGAACCAGGGAGTATAACTGATTACCAGGGGTGGTTTGAGGAAAATAGAGTGTCGTTTAAAGGGTACAGACTTTCCTTTATAAGATAAATAAATTCTGGGGATCTAATATACAGCATGGTGATTGTAATTAATAATACAATATTGTATACTTGATATTTGCTAAGAGTAAATTCTTTGTGTTCTTACCACACAGAAAAAAAAAAAAAATTAACTATGCAAGATGATGTATTTGTGAATTAACTAGATTGTGGTAATTATTTCATAACGTATATGTATACCAAACTATCATGTTGCACACCTTAAACATATATAATTTTTATAATTTTTGTTTTTTAATTATTCTTCAGTAAAGCTGAAGAAAAAGAGAAGGAAAAAATAGAAATTTTCAGAGAATAACAGGCACAAACATGCAGTACAAGAAATGCTAAAAGAAATTCTGCAGGCCAAAGGAAGGAAGATAGAAATTCAGTTTCTCAGAAAAAAAAAAAGAAAAACTGACAAATATTTGGATAAATAGCAAATATGGAAATGATTAATATCTGGATAAATGCAAGTTATTTTTATATCGCTTTTTATCAACTTCATTTCTTTATAAATCATAAATGTTTGCAACAAAGCTTAAAACATTTTGGGGGGGTTTAAAATGTGTTTATGTAATACATATATGCCATATATATATAAACCGTGTGTATTATATATATATATATAAACTAAATGTATTTAGTAATATTTATATATATAAAATAACTACAACAAAAATGAAAAAATCGATCTATATGTTTGTAAGATGTTCATAATTTATTTCAAGTAATATAGTATTAAGTGGATTGTGAAAAGTTAATGCTACTTGTTGTGTTCTATAAAGCAACCATTTAAAATGCAAAAAAATACCTCAATGTTATAGCATATTTTAAATGAAATTCTTAAAAAAATAATAATAATTTTAAAAATCAGGAAAGAAAGAACAGAGGAACAAAAACTAAAAGGCACAAGTAAAAGACAATAGTAAAATAGTAGACTCAAAATGAAAGCTATCAATTATTATATTAAAGATTAATTAACAAAACACTGTAATTAAAAGGTAGAAATTGTCAAAATGGTCTAAAAAATACATTTACATGCTGTCTATAAGAGTTACACTTTAAAAAACAAAGCTAGATTGGTTAGAAATAAAAATGGAAAAGATATGTCATGCAAACACTGAACATAAGAAGGCTGCTATAAATATATATTTATCAGAGAAAGTAGATATTAAGACAAAAAGGGGGATATATCATAATAACTAAAGTGTCGGTTCATTAGGAACAGATAATCATCATAAATGTACAAGCACCAAATAATAGAAGTTTAAAATACATGAGGCAAAAATTATCAGAACTGAAGAGAAAATTGTATGATTACACAATTTCATGTGATGATTTTAACACATTTTTTCTGAGCAATTTATTAAATAACTAGGCAAAAATTAACACACATGGAAAATCTGAGCAGCACTATCAAATATCTTGACTTAATCGATACTTATAAAACACAACTCTTCAAAATAGCAGAATACACATCATTTTCAAATACAATGGTACATAAACCATATTTGAGCAATTAAAAAAAGCCTCAATAAATTTAAAAAGTTCAAAATCATATAGAATATGTTCTCTAACTCCAGTGTAATTAAACAAAAGCCCTATAACAATAAGACAGCCAGGAAAATTCCAGATTTTGGAAATTAAGCAATATATTTCTAAATAAATAATGAGTTAGAGAAAATTTACAAGATCAAAAGTAGTAAAAATATAATGTATCACAATTTATTAGTAGTAGCTACAACAATGCTTAAAGGGAAATGGATAGCACTAAAAGCCTGTATTAGAAAAAAGGAATCTGAAATAAATGATCTAAGTTTCTACTCTAAGAAACTAGAAAAATAATTAAACTCAAAATATATGGAAGTTGGGGATTAAGTATAAGAGCAGAAATCAATGAAATAGAAAACAAAAAACAATAAATGAAATCAATGAAATTAAAAGATTTTTGGGAGGAAATCAATAAAATGGATAAATGTTTGGCCAGAGAGAAAAAGAAAGGAAGGAAGAAAGGAGAGATAAGGCACAATTACTAATAACTGACATTATTACAGAACCTTCAGACTTTAAAAGGATAACGAGGGAATATTATGAACAACTCTATGGCAACAAATATGACAGCCTGTATGAAATGGATACATTACTTGAGAGACACATATTATTAAAACTCATCCAAGAAAAAGTAGAAAATTTGTACTGCCCTATATACATTTTAAAAATTGAATACATATTGAACCCCCACTCCCCTACCACCACCCACAAAAATAAAGAGAAAATTCTCCGGGCTCAAATGGTTTCACTGAAGATTTTTAAAAAACATTTAAGGAAGATGTAATTCCAATCTTACACTTTCAGAATAGAGAGATGGGAACAATACTCAACTCATTTTTTTGAAGCCAATGTTACCATGATTTCAAAAATAGATAAAGACATCATAGGAAAAGAGAATCATAGAGCCATATACCTCATGAACATAGACATAAAAATTTTGTAAGAATGTATCAACAAAATAAAATCCAATAAATATACATAAAGAACAATACATTATGACTATGTAGAAGTTTATTCTGGGAATTCAAGGTTGAAAAATTAATAAAATTTATCATATTAAGAAAAGAAGAAATAAAACCATATGATCACTTAAGTGGATACAGTAAAAGCATTTGATCAACCTTTCAATAATGATGATTCTGAGCAAACTAGGAATGGAAGAAAACTTTCTCCACCTGAGAGATGACATGTGCAAAATAGAGTGGTTGCCCTGAAAATATATTTTTGAAACAGATCTGCAATACTTGCTGGAGTGGTGGTGAAGGAAAACTTGCAAGCTATTTAGTCCTATCCAAAATGTCCACGGAGACACTTGGTCCCTGCCCACTCATCTACCTAACCCCATGTGCCATGACCAGTTAGGTTACTGAAGCAAGAAGGTTATTATTGGCAGTACAGCCACAACACAATTATTGGGCCAATAAAACATGATAGTATTAATCCTGTAAACCAAAAGTAGAAATAAGTGTCATGGGCTATTTGAACCCAGGGATATTTTATAAGCATGGACATTTTTAACAGAACCAAATATAAAGGACCTTTAGGCGCAAATCAAATATCTCCATGGATATTTTGAATAATACCAATTTCAAGGACTATTTGGCAGAGACCAAATGTCTCCATGGACATTTTGGACAGGACAAAATGTCTCCTAAGAGAGGGAAAATGAAGCATTAGGAATGATTATCTATACAAATGGTTTGAGCAAATAAGTAGGTGGTGATGCCATCTCCTTAGATAGAAAAAAAATTCTACCTAAAAAGAGAAATGATATTGTGAATTTTTAGCACTTTAAAACTCTTCTCTAGTATTTTTTTATTGCTTAGACTTTCAACATTCACTTTTTTATGAACATATCAAATTTGAAAGTAAGAGAGGGTCTATATTTAAACGTGGTTTGCTACATCACACATCACAATTGGGTGGTGACCTCTAATATTTCAAGCGATAATTTTTTTAAATGTCAGATTTCTGATATCGAAATATATGATTGCACTAGGAAAGATAGAATTTCATTAAGCAATGAGATATAAGATTTAAGATAAATATATTAAATGCGATGACTAAGAGTTTTACAATGCTACATAAATAAATAATCATTGGCCAGTTCTAACCCCATTTTCCTAATTTCTTTAGAATCCTGACAAAATACAGTCTGAAATGAACGGAAATCATTTTCATCTGGTTCCCTGGTGATAGCTTGTCTGTCATGAATTACTTCATTAAAATTAAACCTTTCATTGTTATGAGGATTACGATGGCTTGAAATTAAAATTAACCTTGATGGAAATAGAATCTTCTACGCCTATATTTATGGGCATTAGAAATCCCTGTAAATCGCAAGCCCACACAATACTGCAAAATTTAAACCAATAAACTTATCTCTGAAGCGACAACTCAGATTTAAAGCTACATAGCTGACAAAAAAAACCTTAATAGAACATTTTATTCATAATCCATTGAAGTCCAGGAGCAACAACCCAAAATTTAATCTATGACCAAACCACACCTGGCTCTGTATCTTGCAAGCCTCTTCACCAGGAGGGGATCTATAACGAACATGCCAGAACTAGATGGTGGTTTCTCAGAGCATGATGGGAACATTGTAAGTCAAATACCTGTGTTTGAAGATTAAAATTTGACATCTAGAACTTCTTAGTAAGTGAATGATCTCCTTCAGGCAAGGAAAGGTTTTGGAATAGATGGAAGCAGATGCTCATTCCAAATAGTGCCAAGTGAACACATAGCAAATATTGAGTAAATTTTTGTTTACTGATTTACTCATTGCACAATAAGCATTCCAAAGGAGAATGGAAAAGATACAATTCCACATCTTGAAAAATACTTCACATTACTATATATTGTGTAAGCGATATGGAAACATAATTAGCAACTTTACAAAATAATAATTTTATTGATTCTTTATATAATCCTTCGGTGGCTTTTTTTTTTTTGCATTTACATTTGCACATGAAGCCATTTCTGATAACCACAGATTATAGAATATTTTAGAGACAGCAAAAGAAAAAAAAAATACTTAAATAATAATCTTTTGAAAAAATTTGGTTTATAGGTAAGTTGTAGTTTTCCTTGGTGCTATCTGTAAATGTTTCCAAAATAAATTAAATTTAAAAAATAAGAAGTCCTCTCTGTCATTCCTTGACACCATTTCTACACAAATTGTACTGAGGAATATAACTTTCAATCATCTGGAAGCACCTGTTTACATGAATCAACGCATTTAATCCTTCCACACAGAGTACTGAACATTCGCTCTGTGCCAGGCACCATATTAGGCTTTGAGAAATATGACATTAATAATAAACCATTTTAACCATTAAAAGATATGCCCAATGATTTCTAGGCAACATTTCATTAGCCAGTTATTAAAATAATTTTGCCAATAATAAATCTGCATTTATTTTGTAATAGCTTAAAATTCTTACAGGTCTTGCTCCTGTCAGGTTGAAATGATGAATGTGTCTGCCACTTCGTGCTCTTCTCAGGGTCAAGTCTTCTCAGGACAGCCACCTTCAACTCTAGCCCTTTCAGCTCACCACCTTTGACAAAATGTTAAAGCTCTTAACCCTCTCTAGAATTTCTCATGCATGTTCTTGGGCTTCCCTGACTCGGCAGCAAGCCCTCACAAAAATGTAATAAAAAAAATGAGGGAGTTAACACCCTGTAGAGCAGTTGTGAATAATTGTCCCCCTCTTTTGTCCCCTGGGTGGTCATTTTGTGAGATAGCCTCTCAGATAGCCTGATCAGCCTCAGCTGCCTTCACAGGGCCTGCTTAGCAATGAATCCTTCACTGGCTTATTTTCCCTTCCTGTTTCCCTCATCCTAGTCCCCTTCTTCTGATTCCTGAGATGACGTCCAAATAAGCTACCTCATACAAACGCTAGTCTCAGCCTCTGTTTTCATAGGGGAACCAGGTGAGGACTGTGAGGTTTCACTAAAGTCACAAAGTGCAAATCCATACAACACTGTAACAGTAGTCCATCCGTCGTGCCCAAACCCCCTAAACTACTTGATTAATATATTCTCTATTCACAACTTATCAAATAAAACCTAAATTTTTTGCCTAATATTAAAAGTGCTTAATTATGTACACCTCAACCCCAGCCTCCTCCATCTTCAATATCCAGGCTTACCAAACCTTTTTTGCTCAGCCAGAACCTTCTTGTAAATATATTCCCACCACTAGTCAAGTATATTCCACCTTGACCCATTCTCTGAACTCCCATAGCTTTCATAGCCTATACTATCAAGTATAAAACAATGGTATTGTCTCCAAATCTTATTACTTATTTGGGGGCTTTTTATTTTCCTCTCTCTAATTACATTTTAGCTACTTGGGGAAAGGGACATAGTTATATTGTTTTTACATTTTACAACATTGAGCAAAATATGGGCACATAGTAGGTCCTTAATAACAGTATACTGTTGATTGATGCTCCTTCTAGAATATTTGACAGGATACTAAAATCTATTCCATTATCAATCAGCCAAGAAAGACAGCCTAGTTATTCCCCAAGGTGAGACCTAGCACTCTCTGATTTCATAAAAAATCAAAAATTCACATGCAAAAAAATAACTAAGATCCTGAGTCAGGTTAAAATGTTCTTATTTTTAACCAAAAAAAGAATAAAAAAAACTTTAATGAGAGTCAGAAGCTCAAATTGTTAGAAAAATATGACTTTTAACTTTCTTGGGGAGCCTGGGGTACAGAGAAAATATATATATATCTGTGAGGAATCACTGTCCAAGGGATATTACCCAGAATCCAATGATAGTTCTGTTACTGAATTCCCTGCCTGCTGTAGATAGAATGTAATGGCATACCTAGTTGGGGGATGACAATTTCTAAAGTGCTGAAAGTTCCTGATAAGCTCCAACAACAGGAGCAAGATGTGCTTCCTTGCTATGGTGTATGGTCCCTGCCATAGTTCAGCCCTAATTATTCTTTTCTGGATTAGTATGTAAAAATCTCCCTGAGACTGTCTGATAGATAAAATTCAATCTCCTCTCATGACCTCCAAGGTCCTTCCTGGTTACTTCAATCTGATCTCTCACAGGCTTCCACCCCTACCAAACCTTAATCCCAATTGTATAGAATTAATTGCCATTTTCTTTTAACTCTGCCTTTATGCATCCTAGTTCCTCTTTTTGAAATGCACCACCTTTCTTCACTTAATGAATTCATTTTTGATGTTTAGCACCACCCCAGTCACTATTTCCTCCAGGGAGAAATCCTTGATGCCTCCACCCTAGTTTAAGAATTTATTTCTCTGTGTCTGTCATTACAATTCTATATATCACACTGAATTGTGTTTAGCTGCCTTTCTGTATCTGTCTCATTAGACTACAAGTTTCCTAAGGGCACAGGCCAGTTTATATTTGTATTGGCTTCCTCGACATACGATAAGCCATTACTAAATTTTTAAACAATAAATAAGCTGAAACTAATCATATTGAAATAAGAGCTAGTAAGTTATTGCTATTAGTAAGAAAATGATAATGTGAAGATCTTAATCATAAAGAGAAATTTGGGGGAAAATGAGAGTAAAATGAAGTGAGAAAAATACAGAGTGAGAATGTAGGACTGAGATGGTCACATGAATCCATAACAGGTAATATCCAAGGGTTGACCAAGATGGCCTGTAGAGGGACAAAAAAAGCTCACACTGGAGGGATTCAAATAAAGAGCTCAATGCCTGTAGTATATGATTTACAATCTGAATTTCCTCATACTGGTAAGTACCTCTTATATATTAATTAACCAAATGACGACTAAACTTGGGTTTTTGAGCTACACTGACAGGTACAGATCCTGGATTCACCATTTACTTGCTGTATGTGCTTAACCTTTCTGAACTTGTTTCCTAACCTACAATACAGGGTGACCAATGTATGTGAGGTGTAGTGAAGATTAATGATGATGCAAACAACGAACGTAATACAGATCCTAACAGAGTATTTATTTATTAAATGGCAGCTGTATTAGTCGATTCTCCAGAGAAACAGAACCAATAGGATATATACAAGATACACACACACACACACACACACACACACACACACACACACACACACACACACACACACACACACACACACACACACACCAGGCTGGAGACCCAGGAAAGCTGGTGGTGTTAGGTAGTTAGTTAGGCATGAGCGACAGTAGCCAAGGTCCAGATCTGTAACCATAGAAACTTCCCTTGAAGACCTTCTTTAAGCACATCCCAGAAATGCCTCCCTTGTAGAGTTATAAATGACCCCAAATCCTAGAACACAAGGCCATAAAAGCTGCTGGCTAAACCAGCTGTAAACAATGCACAGAAAGTACTGCCCATAACTTTAGTCTTATTATGACATCATTATAATCTCATTACTATGCCTGCAAGTTCATGAATCTTATTGTAACAGACTGAATTCTGGGTAAGCACATGTGCAGTAAGCAAAAAGTTATATAGCAGCCAACTGTCAGTCAAGGTGATCTCACGTGCAGATCATCTAGGCCCTCCCATCACTGCCCAAATATAAAGAGACTTGCCCATTTCTGCATTGTTACAGCTTTCCTGGCCAGAAACTCGCCCCTTCCTTTGGGGTGTACTATCTTATCTTTTTACCTTCTAAATTCCACAAGGCTACAGCCCTCCTTAGAGTGACCCATCTCCTTCTAAAATGTAATTTCAATAAATCTTAATTTTTCTAAATCTCGCCGACCTGTATTTCTTTACTGTATCGATAAGGGAAAACCAAGGAACAACAACACACAATGCCACTGTACTCCACCGTCCACTATCCACCTCCTCTTCCTCCCCCACGCTGCTGGGGTGATGACAAATTTCACATCACCCCAGCAATGAGAGCGGTACAGTTTGAAGGCCTAAGAACCAGGACCACCAAAGGCAGGAGAAGATCAATTTCTCAGAGTAATAAGGCAGAGAAAGAATTCAACCTTTCTCTGCCATTTTGTTCCATCCAGGCCCTCGATAGACAAGACACTGCCCACTCACATTGGGGAGGGCCATCTTCTTTACTTAATCCATCAGTTTAACTCTAATCTCTCTCAGAGTCACCTCATAGCCATATCCAGAAATATTGTTTAACTAGCTATCTGGGCATCTCTTGCCCCTGTCAAGTTGACACTTAAAATCAACTACCACAATAGTAGTAATAGTAGTAATGGCTATTGTTTTCATTTTAGCAGTTATAATCTTATCTAGAGAAGAGAAAATCCTTGATTCTTTGGGTGTCGGTGGGAGAACTAGCTGAAAGTCAAGGTGAGAACTCTTCTACTGAGGGTCCACTATGCACGTTCATTATAGGATCTGGGGCATTTCCACCTTTTTAAAAATTTTCTGCTCTCGATAGTCTGGGCCATCTCAAGTATTACAAATTGTTGTTTTGCAGATTAAGAAAGAGGATTATGGCTACTCTGAGTTCTTCAATACCATGTGACTAAGACGATAGTACAGAAGTCCTCCTCTTCTTTATGAGCATTCCAGCAATTGAACATCTTCTCATCTCTTTATTTCTTGAGCATTTTAAGACCACCCAAAAAAGTAACAGAAAAGAGAGAAGTCACAATAGACTGGGTATCAGACAGTTTTTCTTCTTCTTCTACCATGTTTTACATTCTCTCTCAGACAGCATGCCTACCAGCTGTTCCAGACACCTCTAAATCCCTGAGGCTAGGCAAGTGTATTTTCTACAATGCCTTAACAGCGAATTATTTTTAACTGCATCTCCCATCTTTCCTTTTAAGCAGAGCGTATGACTCAGAATCCACCCTCCCTACTGCTTACTGTCATCCCTCTCTCTTCTCAGAATAAATAGACCACTCTAGTATTGATAACCACTCCATTTATGTTGGAACTGCCAAATTAAAGGGACCAACGCTTGATGTTTGTGGGCATCCAATTAGCTCTTATTAACAAACATGAGATTTTTCTTGTGGTTGATGTGCTGCAAAAGTTTATACACCAAATAAATATCACTGCTTTGCCAGAATATTTCTTGCAACTTTCCTTTAATCCAAGTCTGAAGCAAAATATAATAATGAGACACAAGGCTATTGAACAATATTCAAATACCTGTCTATGGCAAACCTCATTAAAAGCCACAGGCAGGGCTGTTATGATGAGCCAGTGCTTTCTGCTTGACACAAAAACAATGTGTGCATGGCCTTCTCAAAGAACCGGCTGGAAATGCAACTTATCAAAAAGCAGGGTCAAAATTATAAAACAGTCTATATGGGATACAAAAAATCACTAGCATTCCAGAAGAGCTACAGAGCAACAAATTGATTGCCTGCTGTAGAATCAATTTAATGATTAAAGAGAAAATACTGAATTTCTGTGATAATCCATCCTTCCAGCTTCTACAGCCACCTGATCCTAACACATAGCAAATTTTAGTAATAGAAAAGAAATAAATTTTATTGTCAAGTTTATATAGGGTATTCTTTCCATTTCACTGTTACTTTAGTAAACAGTAAAGATATTTAAAAATAAATATTAAAAAATGTCTTTCCAATGATGCATTTGAATGTAATATGCATATTCACACAGAGGGCACTTTATGGAATTACACTCCCTGCTATACAAATTAAAACCCAAAATAGGGCAACATATTATCAAAGAGCTATACTTATTACTCTATATAATTCGTAACATAGCAGCTTTCAGGAAAATTACATGTTTCTATAAAAAGCCAGCCCACAGTCTTTCACTGAGATTATTCCTTTGAAACTGCATATTTCTAAAACTAGGAATTTAGAGTTTTAGAATGTCATACCTGTAAAATCAGATACTGTTGATGCTGTTGTCCAACCAGGATCTTGAATAATCTTCTTATCCAAAATTCCATTTATAGTGAAACATGTATATAGCAACACATTTTTCCTCCATTTAGTATAATCATGATTATAACACTGGTAAAAACATGTACACTTTTTTTCTCAAAAGGGCATTGAAATATTTATAGATGAATGTATTGTCTCATTGTCTTGGTAATATAAGTTGAAGCAGAATATACACATTTTTCACTTAGAGAAATGGAGGGAAGACAATTTTCCTAAAGTTGGCCATGGTATGACTATATCATGGGATTTTATTTATCCACCAATTAAACACTTATCATTTCACTAGCTGTTGCTCACTCTGCAATATTAAATATCCAATCAGAAATCATTTTTCAGGCATAGAATAACTATACTTTTATAGTTCTTACCCATGGTTCCAAAACACTCCAAACTAAAATTAGCTTTTCTCACTTATACTTTTTAGTAATTTTCTTAACCACTATATAACACCCAATACTTTTATTTATTGCATTTTTTCAAGCCATAGCATTTCAATTTAACAGGCTTTCTGAGATGTCTTTGATTAGAAAGAACCATTGAAAAAAGTAAGCTTAGAAAAATAGAAAGTTCTATTGCTAAATACTAAAGTATAGTAACAAACACAGTCACGCATTGGTGAGGGTAACATACTATTGCTATCACAATGAGGTACGGCATTTGGATTAACCTGAAAGAAAAGCATTTCTAATCATACAGCTAAATGGCAGGTGACAATTTGAACTACTCTATGTAGTTTATAGATAAAAATTTTGTTGTGCCTTTACCAAACATTTTCTTTTCATCCTTTGATAACCTTTTTAATGGAATGTTGAGAACAGCAAGCTTCAAAAGTGAATGAACATAGGAGGCTTAACTTTTCCTAATGACCTTTCAATGCAAAGCAAAAGGTCAACAGTTAGTGTTACTCGCATTGAGGTTGACAAAGAAAGCGGACTAAACCTAAATGACAAAAATCTTCTTGTTGGAGGTCACTTCTTAATTGACTTTCCTGACATTAATGCTTGTTATAACCCAGGCAACTAGTTTTAAAGTTGCAGTACTTTCTTCAAAGCCCTAGAGATAAGATATCTATCAAAGATATAGGTCACTGCTTTCTCACTTAAATGAATGGTCTACAGGAATAAACCTTCAAATATTGCTCATGCTTTCATAAGAAACATATTTTGGTACATTTTCTCTAAATTATATTGGAATTTCAAGCTAAAGCTCTAGAACATACATGTAATGAACTCGTGAGGCCTTTGTCATTCCTTGATGTGTCAGTTAATACCCTGGGTGTATTCACAGGTTCTTCTTTGTTTATACGCATTTTTTAGGAGGCATTGTGCTACAGTGGAATGTGGCCTGAGCTCACTCAGCTGGCCAGAGTTGCTGTGCCCACTTTAACATTCATCATTTTTAAAACTGTCATTGTTTGAGAAAATGTTCTTAAACTCAGGAGCTGTTTAAAGGAGGGTCTTGTCACTCAAACTGTTTGTGTCTCAGTTTCTAATTTATAAATTTAGAATTTGTATACATGACCTGTAATTGTAGCTACTCTGATATTGTATTTCAAACATGTTTGTCCTCTGTCACCTTGAATTGAATTATAACAAACTTTCAGTAGTAGCCCCTGGATTTTCATATTAGATTGCATATTAGATTGAATGCTCATATTAGATTGAATACATATTAGACTTTCATACTGGATTGAACACACCTTCAAATTTGACAAACATGTTTTTAAAGTAATTTAGACAACCTAAGTCATGGTCATCAGCCTTTTTCAACTACGATATCTTTATTTCTTTTATACCCCACAGAAGAAAGTTTTTCCATAATCTTAAGTACAAAGAATCATAAAATTTTAAGCTAGATGAGACCTTAAACAGTTATATACTCGACTGTGTTACTCAATGACCATCTGAATCACTCGTACTCTTACCAAGAGGTCTGCTAGTGCTAATAAGCTGCTACAGGTGGCTAGTGTCTTCCATGTTGGACAGCAGAGGTATAGAGAGACTATTTTCATCATCACAGATAATTCTGTTAGACAGTGCTAGTGTAAACCAAAGCTTAACATTTTCATTACAGTAAACTTACTACCTCCAAGACTATCTATACTTTTAGAATATTATTGTGTTAGGAATATTTTCCGTATATGCAATCTATCTTTTACCCGTTTGTCCTAGCTTCATTCTCTAAAATGAGCCTACAAATCATGTACAAATCAAAAGCACAGTGAGATACCATCTCACACCTGTTAGAATAGGTATAATTAACAGGATAAGTAATAACAAATGGAAAGGATGCAGAGAAAAAGGAACCCTCATACACTGCTGGCGGGACTGCAAATTGGTACAGCCACTATGGAAAACAGTATGGAGGTTCCTCAAAAATCTGAGAATTGATCTACCATATGATCCAGCAATCTCTCTACTGGGGATTTACCTCAAAGACTTGAAAACCCATAACCGAAAAGATATTTGCACACTCATGTTCATAGCAGCATTATTCACAGTGGCCAGGACATGGAAGCAACCGAAGTGTCCTACAATAGATGATTGGCTAAAGAAACTGTGGTACATATATACAATGGAATATTACTCAGTCATAAGAAGAGATGAAATATTGCCATTTGCGACAACATGGATGGACCTCGAGATAATCATGCTAAGCGAAATAAGCCAGACAGAAAAAGTTGAAAATCACATGATATCACTTATATGTGGGATATAAACCTAAAAGCAACAAATGAACAGGACAAACAAACAGAGACTCATGTACATGGACAATGGACTAGTGGTTACCAGAGGATAGGGATGGGGGAGGAGGGGAGAGGTAGACGAGGTAAAGGATTCAAATATAGGGGTCATGGGAAGGGTGAAGTGGATAAAGGAGATCAAATATATGGTAGCTGAAGGAAACTGGACTTTGGGTGGTAAACACACAATAAAATATACAGATGTCAAAGTATAATGTACACCTGAAAATTATATAATTGTATTAACCAATGTTACTCCAATAAACTTAATTAAAACAAATAAATAAATAAAATAAAATAATAAAATAAAATAAAATAAAATAAAATAAAATAAAATAAAATAAAATGAGCCTACAAATCATGTGTTTTTCTATATGGTACCCTTTCAAATATTTCAAGAAAGTTGTCATGGCTTCCTTTATTATGTGTGTGTCCTTCTGTATGGCTCTCTCTTGTATTTTAGGTGCATGATAGAATTTGATGACTAAAAATTCTGAAGTGTGAGTTTTATTCTGAGTCACAGATTTACAAATAGACCACAAGTATATAAATGTTTAAACATTTTACATTAAAAAAACATATATATATATATATATAACCTTTAAATCTTTCCTTCTACATCGTGATTGCCAGGCATAGAGTAGTCAATCAATCAATATTGGTCGAATTAATAAATGGATAAATTTAACCAGGGTGTGTTTCCCTTAATATGGTAATGCCTGCTCTCCACGCATAATTTTCTCCATGTAGTAAATTAAAAACTCTCTGATTATAAAATAATATTCTTCATAGATAATATATCTTCATAGAGAATATATGCAAAAAAAAAAAATAACCAAGATGCTACTACTTAAGGATAACTACTACTAATCTTTTTATTGCCTAGGTTTTTATTTTAAACAAATTTGCAGTATATGTTCATATTTTAGAAACTTATTTTTTTCACGTAATATATCATGTGCATTATTCTACGTCATTGAAGAAACTTCTAATGGCTTCTATTCTGTGTGTGTGTGTTTAATATATTTATTATAAAACATACAAAAATATAAATATAAAGAGATACATACAATAAATAATTATTGTTAAAGTATTTTTATTTCAAAATTAATGGACTAAACCTTTGTCGTTATTATTTATGATCATTAGTAAATAAAACTTGACTGAATGTACTTTATAGTTTTGAAAATCTTGATTGTATCAGTGATTTAAATGTTGTGTTTTAACTCCAGTTTATTTCACACTTGGTTTTACTGAAACTATTTATTAGCTATATTGTATTAGATTATTTTATAATACTTTATTTTGAATTATTTAATAGTTAATTTAAATTATGAACTGAATTGCGTCCCCTCTAAATTCATATACTAAATCTCTAACTCCCAGTATCTGAGAGAGTGACTGTATTTGGAGAGCAGGCCTTAAAAAATATAACTAAGTTAAAATTACATCCTTAGTGTGGACCTCAATTCAATGTGACTGATTCTTTTTTATAAGAAATGGAGATTAGGACGCAGACAACACAAACGGACGTATGATCGTGTGAGGACACAGTGAGAAGGCAGCATTTGCAAATCTACAAGTCAATGAAAAGGGCCTCAGAAGAAACCAGACCTGCCGACACTTTGATCTTGGACTTATAGCTTCCAAAATTGTGAGAAAATAGATTCGTTAAGCCACATAATCTGTGATATTTTCTTATGACAGCCCTAGTAAACTAATGAACTTTATTTCGAATTTTTCATTTTTATATTAAAGTTATTAGGTAAAAAAAAAATTGTGTATGTCTTTTACACAATATTTTACAAAAAAAGTTTCAAAAATTTATGAAAAAGTCTTTGATATATATTTCAAATTGTCTTAATATAAGTTATACTTTGCAAACATGCAAATCTTTTCTCAGTTCAATAAGGAAAGAAAAAGATCACATTCCTTTATGTATTTAATTTTTCATTTTTAAAATTTAAGTGAAATAGAAATTTTTTTCCAAAAAATCTTTTCTCAAAGATTGTTGGTTGTTGTTATTTGCGGTAGTATGATGCAAATACACATTGAATAGTTTTGCATGTATTTTAATACATATTTACATATGATATATGTTCTTTGCCCTTGCTTTTATCACTAAACATTATTCTGATATTGATTTGCATGGTACAATCAGTTTGTTTTCACTATTGTATATTATTCTGTATGACTATATCTTGATTATCCATTCTCTTAACAATGGATTTTTAAGTTTTTCCTTATTTTAAATCAATGTCATTGCTATGAGAAAATGTCTCTCTGTACTAAGGGAAAATATTTACTATCATATATGTCAATAAGTGAAATTTTGGCCACCTAGTTGGAAGGGATGGCATAATCTAATGGTTAAGAGGATGAACTCTGAAGCCAGACTGTCTGGGTTCAATGCTGATTGTACCTGTAATGAGCTTTTCAGTCTTGGCCCAGTTACTCGACCTCTCTGTATCAGTTTCCTCATATGTAAAATGATTAAAAGTACAGTACCTACCTCACAATTTTAAAGATAAAATGCATTAATATTTGCATATAAGAGAATAACTGAGACATAGGAAACACTCCACAATGTTTATTATATTTCCAACTGTATAAGATAATAATATTTTCCAAAATGGTCACATGAATCAATATTTCCAGTAGTGCTACACGAGTTCATGCACTTAATATTGTTGAACTTCTGTCCAAGATAAATGTGAATAGCTATAGTTTTAACTGTTGCTATCGTATAATATTCCAATGTGTTCATTTATATCAGTTTCATCATTCTCCTTTCAAAGGACTTTTAAACTAATCTCAATCTAATCTTGCTACGTAAACATCACTGCTATGAATATTCTTGCATGAGACTCTTGTCCATTAGCAAAAGTTTCCCCTGGTATATGCAAAATATAGGTATCTCAAAATAAGAATGTACCTCAAGGTTGAGAGTAAATCGATTACAGGGCCCTAGATGATATATCCATGTCTAAAGTTTAGACTCTAATCTCCAATTCTCAAAGATTTCTAAGCCCACCCTCGATCAGTCCTGATATGTACAGTATTTCTAACACATAAAAACTAATTAGCTTTTTCTCCTCAGAAAGTGTTCAGTTATAGCTGTATTTCTAAGAAGAAATGAAGGATTTGAAAGAAGTACTTCAGAAACAGGGTAGTAAGTACCACTGAATGCCCAAAGAATATATACCATGTAAAATAAATATGGTCAATAATTTCAAAGTTGCAGAGCTGCATATGCCCTCCAACAGCCACAGTTTCTGATCATTGGACAGTAGTACCAAAGTACCATGAAATAAAAGAAATATTCTAAGTTTATTCCAGAACGTGTGGGTGATGTAAATGCAGCATCTGAAACTGAAAAAAAAAAAAACCATTATCTTCTCCCTTTGCTCCCTGCTGGTATGACACTAATCATCCTCAATTTCTTGCCCTTTAGTCACCTCTTTAGTATTTATCTCTAATAATGTATAATCACAGCCTGTCATTATAATCAAAAAATAAAATCAAACGTAAAAATGTGAATGAAGGCTACATAAAATAAAAATCTATTCACTCATCATAGAACCACTGGCAGCTGCCTTAATTCACATTTGGCTCTATAATCTCATTTGCCCTCCTCAGGCTAAGGCTCTCACCCTCCTTCTGCAATGACCATTGCAGAAGTCATTGGTTTCTTCCACCTTGCCACCTGCAAGGTGAGAAAAGAATATTTATGGATACAAATGACCTGTTAAGTAATCACTAACTCTAAAAAAATAAGATGGTAGGAATCTCCACTGGATTAGTGACTAAAGTATGGAATAAAAATGTCAAACATTATGATTTTTACAAATATGATGAAAATGCCATGCAAAGTTAGTGCTGGTTTATAAACTATTGGAGCTCAATGCTTTCAAATTCCTAATCAATACAATGCTGATACTTTGATTTGGTCACTAAATTCTCCAATTTTTTATTCTCATTTTGGGAATAATAAACATGAAATTTAATATTTTTTTCTACTTAGTAACATGAATAGCAGTGTTCTTGATCCAGGTAGGAGGGCAAGTGGGCAAAACAGTCTGAAATGCTCCTCTTCACATTAACCAGAGCTTCTGATCTGTTTCATGTCTTCAACTAGATGATCTCTAAGGTACTTTGCATGGTCTCTAAATCACCTTAGAAAACTCCAGCTGTTGTTCTTAACCCTGACTGAAAATTGTAATCTTCTTGGGAACTAAAACAATCCTAGGGCCCCAAACACATCTTTAGAAACTGTGATTTAATAAGCCGTGGTGGGGCCATGCCAGCAATAATATTTAAAAGCCCTCCTGGAGAGCATCTGCAACTAGGGTCAAGAAACTCTGCTCTCAGAGTTTATGAATACATGATGGGTTTGGGACTCCTGCTTTGTCTCTTTACATTTGTCCACATGCCAAACACTCACGGCCATTCACTCGGCAAGAAATTAGGCAACAGACTTGAAAGAAATTGAATAAATATTTCCTCTCTTTTTTAATCTCTCTGGCTAGACTTTTCATTGAGATAGATAATTATAAAGTGAGTCTGAGCAGCAGAGGCTGGTGTATTCCTAGGTCACTGAGATGGTGAACAGGGGACTGTCTGGGAAAAGTTAGACTACAATGAATAGATTCAATGAACTTCAGTGCACTTTCTGGGAACCTAGTAAACCTTTCAGAAAATCTGCAGACTTCCTGAAACAATGTGGGTTTTAGCAATAACCAGGCCAATCCTCACAGCTGTTTATGGGTAAAGGAGCAAGAATCCATGAATTAGTGGCAGTCCCATTCTCCCTCAATGTACGTCGAATCTGTTTCCAGTTCAACAGCCATGGCCACTCAGCTGACTCTTGTTGGCTCTTTCCAGCTTTAAACTTTGTGACTTACACAATCTATCTTCTATACATATATAGCAATTCTGTAGCCTTCTCATTAGTTCTACTAACATTCCTCTCAAGACAGGGCATCAATATACATTTCAGGTTTTACAGAGATGCTCTCTGAAAAATTTGTGGCAGAAAACTGTGTTAATTCCATTTCTATTGTCAAAAATGCAAAAAAAATGTATTAGTCTACTTTAAACAAAAGAAAAACTATAAAAACTTTTTGTAATAGGAATGTACCTGTTATGAACATAAGCTTGATTAAATGAAAAGTTGACTTTATTACAATATGGCAGCATATTGATAAATGATGAATGAAAATAATAATTTATTATTATTCATATATATGATAATGTATTAATTATCCATAACCTTATGTATGTAATCTAAAAAAATAGCTTAATAGAAGTAGATAGGTAAAAACTAATGAATACTCATAATTTGGGGAGGATGTGAAAATGGCAGATGAAGTCATTAAACTGAATAGTCTAGGAATGGCAAAAAACGGAATTATGTCAGACACCAGTGCATACATCCTTATTTTAAATCAGAAGCTACCTTTCTTTTCTTCTTTAGAGAATATAAGTCGTAAAAAAATAAATATTAAGATGTAATAACTAAATATCACAATAATAATAGCTATCATTTAAAATCACCATACATTTGGCATTAATAGATATAATAGGTGCTTTACATACTTGACTTCATGAAAAATGTATATTATTATCCTGGTGTTAAAGGTGAAAAAACTTCCTCTTAGATGTCAAATAACTAGCCAAGTTTATATAACTTCTAAATGACAGAGATAACAAATCCAGGTCTACCTGCTTTAGCTCTCTGTAGTTGTCAATGGATATAATTATTAGAATGTATGGCAATTGATGTGTAAAGCCAAGAACTGTTCTGATTGTTTAAAGAATTCTTAAAACATCTTGGAGAAAACAAGCCACTTTTTAGTAATTTACAATGTCAGTCTTTATTTCTTCACTTCCAAAATGAATAATAACAATTTCCTACTCATTTAATGAGATTCCTATAGCCCTATCTCCATAAATGGTGCCAATATCTATCCAGCTAGATACCTACAAGTAATCCTAACCACATACCTGTGTCTAATTAGGTCATCAAGTTCAATTATTTCCTCCTCTAATTAGCTCTCGTATCCATCTCTTAATTTCTGTCTTACATACATTAGTTCAAACCCTGATCAGTTCTTACCTAGATTATTCTCATTATTCTTTAATTTTCATTGCTAAGAGAGCTGTCTGAAAGGCTGATCAGATCATTTACTTATCTGTGATTCTACTATCAAGCATACATTATAGTCCAGCAACTCTACTCCTATGGATATACCCAACAAAAATGTATACCTGTGTTAACCAAATGACATATACTAGAATGTGTGTAACAATTTTATACAAAATAGCTAAAAATTAGAACTATCTTTAGAATCGATTAAAACATTGTGGCATATTCACACGAGATATTATATAGCCATGAGAATAAACTAAATTATGTACAAGTAAAAAGTTGTATGTACAAATATTTAAATACAATTTAAAAACATGCAAAAAAAAAAAACAAGTATGTTTTTAGAAGTCAGGACTGTAGTTATTGGTGGAAGTTAGTGGTAGAATCTGCTTTACTCAAAGTCTGCTGATTTAAACATTAATTTCTTCTAAAGAAAATACCTTCACAGAAACATCTAGAATAACATTTGACCAAAAATCTGGGTTCTGTGGCCAAGTCAAGTTGACACATAAAATTAACCATATTGAATTACTTAGGGTCCTTCAAATGAACTCATCTCTGTAATTTTTTTTTACTAGAATATTCCCCCCCACTCACCCCCCAGGAATTTCTGCTCAAACCTTTGCTTTACCACTTTCCTACTCCCTTTTTCTGTTTTATTTATTTCCATTCATTCTTCAAGCTATAGTTCAGGCATTACTTCTGGTAAACCTTCCTTACCCTGTACCTTTTGTTTAGTTTTCTGCCATAAAGTATACCACCACACACCAATATTATATTGATTAAATCAGTCGTTTTCTCCCTGCCTTCACCTCTCTCTTTCTCTCTCCGACTCTCTCCCCACCACCCCCCCTAAATCACTGAGTTTCATAGAGACCAAAACGGTGCATATATACTTATTTAAAATCAGAGGTAGCTAGAGAAACTTAGCTTGAAGTCCAGGATGCTATGCAGACACAAGATGATCAGATCTGGTTAAATGAAGGAACAGGTGAATAAATATAAAAATAGAATGTGTACCCTCTCATGGCAGATTTTCTAGAGACTATTATTTATGCACAGAGTATTGTCCCTACCACAACCTTAATTGCCCTTGATATTTTTAGCTTTTAATACAGCAAATGTCTGAGGTTCTTCTCATACAATAACAAAACCATTGCTTGATTCAATTGTCACCGAAATCAAACAAAAATTTCCTGATCACTTGCTTTTAAGATGGCCATATTGATTGTTACTGACCTAACAGCTTAGCATACTCAAAATAATTGATTACATCATTGAAGTTTCAATCTAAATGTTCAATTATTCTAATACATATCATCTAGTTAAATCAAGAAGTAATGGTCATAAGTTTATACTACTGGAGTTTTTATATCCAAGATGAAGTTATGTCGTAAGTTAAGAAAAGGTAGAACAATCACTCTTTCAAGATTTTTTTTTTTTCAGAAGAATGGTAACTACCGATTTGTATCCTATCCATCCTTTCTCACAATTTCTGAGCAAATTAAGCTGGGTTAGGCCTTTCTGTCCCTCTCCCAGCACCTCATCAATGATATTTTTGTTTTTCTACTTAATATAAAATGTAGTCCATAGTCGTTAATGAGGAATTTGTTCAAAAGTAATAGAGGTATTGGTTTTATAAATTGTCACTTCATGCTAAATTGTGTTCTTTGCTGTAAATGCCCAAATTGAAGAAAATATTCATTTGCTTGCTAAACGAAATATATTTCACTGATTAAAATGTAGCTTAACAATTTTAAAATATATTTCTTCTTAGAAATTAGTTGACTAAATTCACAACACATTTCTTCCTAAAACTTTTGAGAAGTCCTGCTGTGAGGAAATCTGTTTAATCTGGCATTTTCTAAATGTATTTGACCATAGAATTGCCCATTTTTTAACCCAAATAAACCGCTGTGTTCATTTCTTCACTTTTAAAATTCTATTATTATTATTATTATTAATTATTATTATTACTAATTTTCAAGAAAGTTTTTACAGGTTTACTACATTCAAGGCACTTGTCCAGGTATGGAAGACATGGAAAGAGGTAAGGCATAAATCCCCAAGACTGGTACAAAAATTCTGAGAGAGAGAGAGGATGAATGATAGTATAAACAGACTTGAGTTTAAACTTCAGCTCTGTCACTTAAGAATTTTGCAAACTGGGACATGTTTAAACTATATTTATATAAATGTCTTCATTTGTAAATGAAAATAATAATAATGTATACTTCACATCATTGTTGTAATGATTAGAAGTTGTGTATAAAATACTTAATACAGTATATGACACAGAGTAAATGCTCAATAAATAGCATCAATAATGACAGTAAAGAAAGAGGAGGAGGAGAGGAAGAGAAAAAGTATAATTTGGTAGCAGCAGAAAGATAACATAAGCTTTTTGTTAAAGGTCAAGTTAATTATGTAGTTATCCTGATCCATTATGGAAAATATCAACTAAGGTGGATGAAATAAATCAACCAAAAAACTAACTTAAAAGTTATGTAAAGATTTGTAATTCACACTATGCCATTTTAGCGCAAGAGTAGACATAGACACACACGCACACTTGCATGCACACCACAAGCTACTATTATTATCATTTTAAGCTTTAAAAGTGGTTTAACTGCATACTCTTTCTTTTGAGGAATGTATTGTTGGTATATTGTTGCTTTTTTGAAGTTAAAGAGTATTCACTATCCCTATGACTACGTTTACTATCTTCTCTTGTTTTATTTTCAGTGTTTTTATTATAATACGTCTGGTTATACTTTTCTTTGTATTAGTTTTTCCTGGGATTTGCTAAACTTCTTAAATCTGTGGGTTGATATCTTTCATTAGTTTTGGAAAATTCTTGGCCATTCTTTCTTCAAAACTTGCTTCTTTCTACTCCCTTATTCTCCATCTAGAATTCTACTTACACATATGTTGGACTTTTTTACATACTCTGTATAGTCTCTTATCTTTTCTTCTGTATTTTCCACCTTTTAATCCCTCTTTAATTTTGATTCTTTCTCTGGTCTTGTATTTCTGTTCTCTAATACTCTCTTTTTTTACATCAAGTAGGCAGTATAATCACTTTTTTTTTTTAACATCAGTGCTTAATAATACTAATTACATGTTACTGGTAGAAATATAAAATGGTTCGCCACTTTGGAAAACAGTTTGACAGTTTTCTAAAAAGTTGGACATATATTTTGCATATGATCTTGCCATTCCACTACTAGGTATTTATCCAAGAGGAATGAAAAAATATCCATACAAAGACTTAAACATGAATGTTCATAGAATTCATATATTTGTAATTGTAAGTGAAATACTCAAGTATTTGTAATTTACAAAAACTAGAAACAAACCAAATATCAACCACAGGTGAATGGATAAACAAATTGTTGTATATTGGTACTATGGAATATTAATCAGCAATAAAAAAAGAATGAATGATTTAGATATGCTATAACAGATGAATCTCAAAATAATTAAACTGGGTGACAGAAACAATTCTAAAAAAATGAAACATAATATGTAGTGGCAGGCAACAGATCAATTGTTACCTGAAGACAGGAAGATGGGAAGAATAGAAGGAGAGATCACAAAGGTAAATGAGGAAGTTTTGTGGGTTATGGATATATTCACTATCTCAATTGTAGTGGTGGTTTTATGTGTGTATTTAGATGTTTAACCTTAAAAATTATACAATTTTAAATGTGTGCAGTTTATTTTATATCAATTACACCTTAATGAAACTGCTTTATAAATGGATAAACAAAATGGAATATCATTCTACACAATGGAATGTTATTCACTCTTAAAATAGAAGGAAATTTTGACACACGCTACAACGTGGATGAATCTTGAGGACGTTATGGTAAATGAAATAAGCCAGTCACAAAAAGACAAAAACTGTGTGATTTCACTTTTATATGGTATCTAGCATAGTCAAAGTCTTGGAAACAAGAAAATAGAATGGTAGTTGTCAGGGCTGAGGGGAGAGGAAATGGAGGGTTATTGTTTAATGGTTATAGAGTTTCAGTTTTCTAAGATGAAGTTCTGGAGATAGGTTGCACAGGGTGAATATACTTATCACTACTGAATTATACACTTAGAAATGGTTAAGATGGTAAAGTTTGTATGCAGCATTTTGTTTGCACAATTTTTTAAAAAATCACTTTTAAAATGTCCAAGGAGATCATGACCTATTCATTCATCCTTGGTAGCAGACGTGAGGTTCTGCCGGTCACATTCAGCGTGAGTCTTGTAGTGACTACATCCACTTATAAAGGAATGAAGGCAAGTGACAAAATTCAGTCATAACTCTGTAACCTCATTTGAGGTGGTCGTGGTAGGATAGCATTTTTCTAGTCTTTAGTATAAGCATTAACAAATCAAGGAAGAATAATTGGGGAAAGAAAGTTCTCAAAATATGCTGTTAGAATTACTTATATTTTGTTTTTGAGAAAAGGTCTACGAAGTCTCATGCAATCCACTTCTTTGTCACATTTATTAATTTTATTTTTTCTGAGAAAGAAAAAAATTTATTTACATAGTAAAGATCGAGAAGGAGATTTTTAGATTAAAAATAAAAGGCATTTTACCCAAGATTATACCAAGAACCAAGATGTATTATGAACTGGACCTTAATTGCCAAAATTTGTGAAGGGAGAGGATATTTTAGGTATAAGAAACAGAATGGTTAAGTTACCATTTTAAAATAAGAATGAAAAAATAATAAGTTTTTTGAATATCCATATTATTGTTTTCCCAGCTTTTCAGATCTCTGCTGAATTGTCATCTTGTCAGATAGGACTCCTAATGCCACATTGCATAATATTAACCCTTGACCATCCTGTTCTGTCACCTTACTCAACTTTATTTTTTCTCAAGAGCATTGTCAATGCCTGATACCACATTATATATTAAGGGAGTATTATTTGTTTACGCTCTGCCAACAATAAAATAATATCTATAAGTGCAGAGACATTGTCCAAATATCACACTATGTCCCCAGGCCTAAAGCAGTGGCAGGCACACAGTACAGAATTAATAAGTATTTGTTGAATGAATGGATTAACAATAAACCATTGAATTTGTGTATCTCACCTGTTACTACTGTGGTATGAAGGGCTTAGGAGCCCTTCAATGAACTAAATTCTATCCTGTCATTTCTCATCCCAAACTCAGAGTAACACAGATCATAAACACCTTCTAACATGATTGTTTGGAGACAAAGCTCCTACTTTATTTTATTTTATTTTTTACATGCTCTATATCCCAGTCAGGTGAAAAAATCCCTTACAACACATATTCTAGAAAGGCTCCCTGAATATTCTTATAAATAATATTTTTTTCAAAATCAGTGGAAAATAATTAAATTTGCATTTTCACATCAGCAGACTTGTTTTATTTTCTATCATAAATGTAGCTCCTTAAAAACACACACACACACACTAGTATTTATGCAAGTCACTACTAAGAAAGTTCACAGTAAATAAAATTCTTAAAATAAAATAAAAGTCTTCATTAGGATAGCCAGATATTCCTGGATACTTATAAGGCAATGTAGAATTGGTACACAGACATAGATACTGGTGTCTGCTAGGTGTGTTTGATGAATCACTGTACAAACAGGCAGCCAGCAACCTCTCCTTAGCTTTCTTTCCTGGGTCCTATCCCTGCAGATCCTCCCTCCAACAGGGACAACGGTCCCAGTCCCAAGACTTCCAAGAAGATCTAGAGGTAAAGGAATTATAGGCGTCCCTATAACAAAAGTCTGACAGTTATATCTTGGTCACAGATTATTTTAATAAGTCTTTGGTCACCTCTATAAGTTATATAAGAGAGAAGTCCTGGAACAAATTGTCCTCATAACAATTTAATAACTCAAATGAATGCAAAGCAATTAAAACTAACATGTGCTTATACCATTCTCAGC
Source organism: Pteropus medius (assembly GCF_902729225.1). Classification (NCBI taxonomy): domain Eukaryota; kingdom Metazoa; phylum Chordata; class Mammalia; order Chiroptera; family Pteropodidae; genus Pteropus; species Pteropus medius. The sequence goes on from NW_024355008.1 coordinate 9,498,685, forward strand.
TACACCTCAAAATGCTGCTAACCTATAATTAACTACAGCTTATCATTCTCAATCATCCTCTAATATTACAGGTGTCCAAAATTTTAAATTGCTCAAGAGATGACAGGAAAAAGGACTGATGAGAATCCCTTCATGCTGCAAAAATGCATCTCTGCATGCAGGAACCACAGAATGTAGGAACCAAAAGGACTCTGTTAGTGATATCCTCTCTCAACTGACCTAAAGGAGAGGTTTTGGAGGTTAAACAATTTGCTCACATTCTAGGAGGAGACAGATCTAGAATAAACCTGGATCCTCCAACCCTAATTTCAGTGTTTTTTTTTTTCTGCACTATCAATAACATTCTAGATCTGTGATGTTCAGACATGTTTTTCTTTTGCAAAACGAAAAACAAAAACAAAAACAAAAACAAAACAAAAAAAACAACAAAAAACCTTTCCTCTAACAAATTCTTACTCAAAGCCTTAAACAAATTTCTCCCAACACAAAAGGCCTGCTTTGTTTTTTCTATCCATAGTTGAAGATTAGAAGAGACAACAAAGAAAAAATTGCAAAGTTGTTGAAATCTGTCTTTAGTGCTCACATCACCACTGTTCTACCACCCTTTTCTCTCATTGGAAGTCTAGCCTGTCCCTCTTTCCGATGCACACTAGCTCTCTCTTTTATTTAAAGCTAAAGAAGTCATGGGCACATTGATTTAAAAGCATTCAAACTAACATTTCTCCAATCACAGTCCAATTTGCTTTATAAGGTATACTTTTCTCTGTAATTGTGAGCTATAAGGTCCTCTCCCATTGAACATTTCAAACAATTGGGGATGGTTTGGGGCGATCATTTAGGTGATCACCTAACCTTCTCCAAGGAGCAGAGATCTCTAATTGTCTTCAGTTATTTTAAACTTCCTGAGTAGGAATCGTGAGATACTAAGTATTATTTTCTTTTCAATTCTTCACGCCTGGGTTTAAAAGCTGACTCTATCATTTACTTGCTAAGTAACCTTCAGTAAATTGCTTAACTTTTCTCAGCATCAATTTTCTAATTTGCAAATTGGGTTTAAGAATGCTGCACCAGAAATGTGTTAAGAAACATTAAAGCTGATGAAGAATATATTACATCTTACAATGTTTGGGACAACAAGCAAACATTGATTTCATGTCCTACACCCTTCCCCTCTTTGAAAGAAGGTATTTTGAGTAAAGTGGTCTGTGACTCCTAATAACCTATTCTCATAGCTACAACCTTTTGGAACTGAAACCCATTCTTCACAAGCAAAAGCTCACCCTCTGTTCCAGGCCCTTCCCTGCCTTGACTCTTACTCTTCCCTTGCCTTCCAGAGCACATGGTGGTTTATTTATTCAACCATGTATGGTTTTGTTCTGGTCCTAGTTTCACAGAAGCACACGCATGCGCACATGCACACACACAGGTGTGTATAGATAAAACACAAGTTCTTCCCTTAAGAAATCTGTAGTTCATTAAGGGCTCTGAACAGAAAAAGTCCATGTACTTTTTCCTTAACCACACCTGCCTAAGGGTTTCACAAATACCTACAGGGTAGCAAGCTTAGGGAATGTTGGTTAGTGGGAGATCACAGCAGTAGAATTATATCAATAATCATAGATTCGTCTGTAAAAGAGTTGTATACATACCATGCTCGCCTTAGTTTAATAAATAGTATATAGTTTACTCTGTAAAGTGAACGTTAATTCTCACCTTTTTATCATCTTTTTGTGAACCCAAACTAAAATAAACTTTTCAGGAATTGAAAAGAGGAAAGTGAAGTAGATGGATACCAGTGATAAATGTAGTGGCATTTCAGGGTCCAGGGTGGGCAAATAAGGCTACAAGTTTTCCTGTCTCAGTTATATAACATCGATTGACAAATGGGTGCCTGTCAGTCTCCTGTGAAGTACCTTCTTCCCCTTTCCTGCTCTGCTTTTGTTCCATAGGAAATATTTTCTAGGCTCTTCTGACCCCAAGCTTCTTGGCAGACTTGGCCAATTGGAAGGCAGCAGCCGAGGAATGAAGGACAGGACAAGCAGGGAATCTGCTGTATTTCAATTCTTCTCTGTTTCCTGTGGTGTCTTTGGCAGTGGCTATGTTTCCTCTGAGTCAGCAGCTCCTGTTCGGCAGGCCAGCTGTGATCCAGTCACTGTGAACTATAGCCCACTACGTCCTCATCGCTCCAGCCAGGTGAGAGGAGCTTCTTGCTGATGCTCATCTCTCAGTTGCCCCACTGCCTGTTCTTTGGCTTCCCAGAGATGGTGTGGCCTATGTGACTGATTCTCAATATTACATTTCTTCAGTTTTAAATGTTTACTGTGATTTCTGTGTTCCTGGTTAGACTTTGCCTTACACACAAGGCTAGTTCTAAGTGTACATGTGCACTGTGTGTCTGTGTGACACTGTGAGCACAGTAGAGACAAAATTTAACTTATGAAATATATCCAACATTAACTGGCATGCAGTGGGTGTTTAATGTTCATTGCTTATAAATTAACTGTTTATGGTATCAGGGGAAATAACAAAAGGTAATTCAAGTATGGAAAATTTATAGTAACTACAATCATTTCATGACTTAAAAACCTTTTATGCTTCTCCACTGTTTTTGACACTGATACACATTACACATGTCAGAACAACAACATTTAAAATTTTATCTGACTAGGTACGTAAACTATATATAGGTATTACCCATTATTCTTCAAGGGTTAAGGTGCATATTTGCCTTCTCACTAAATATACATACATATCGCCTGTTGTAAAAGAGATCCCTTCCTTCAAAATTCTAAAATTTGATTCACACTTTGTTTGGCAATAATTAATATTTTCCATAGCATTATATCAGCTCTATTTGGAGTTTATAAGGCAAGTGAGGAAATAAAATTTATAAGAAGGTATCACAATATAGTACTTAATAAGATGCATAATGACTGCAGAAAAAGGTCACAGCAGTGGAGGCTAAAGAAACCTGGGAAGCTTCTGGAAGGAAGTAATCTTTCACCTGAGTCTTAGAAAATGGCTAGCTGGTTGACCTCTCCCACATGTTATTCTCCCCTTCCCATTCAAGTATAGTATTCTTATTTTGATTTGTCTGATATGTTGAGCTTTTACCTAAGATTTAATATGTATCAAGAGCAGGTGGATAATTTGATCTATAACATCCCTATAAGATATAAATACTCCGAGTTATAGAAAAAAAAATTAGCAAATAAAGAGGAGGGCGAAGGGGATAAAGAGGATCAAATATATGGTAGCTGAAGGAAACTGGACTTTGGGTGGTAAACACACAATAGAATATACAGATGTCAAATTATAATGTACACCTGAAAATTATAGAAATTTTATTAACCGATGTTACCCCAATAAACTTAATTTTAAAAAAATTTAAATAATTTATAACAATAGAAAGGAGGAAAATAAAGTAGAGAAACATTTTTAACCAAGTGCTTAGAATATTAAACCAATATTTTTAGGATGATTAATCAATGATGTGACAAGGTGAGTGAAAGAGATAAAGAGGCTATTATAGTAATTAACATATAAGAACACAAATAACAGTGGTCACCAAAAGAATAAAATGGGCACTTGAAACCTAATAAAGAACAAATTTTTAAAAAAGCAATATCTTCTTCATTAAGAACACAAATTATGCTAACTTATATACTAGTGTTCTAAAAGAAAAGAGGGCCACAACAACGATTGCAAAGTTTCCAGTCGGGATGCCTGGAGAAAAGGTAATACCACTCACAGAAATAATCAAGGTGGAACCAGGAAAGGAACTGGGCTGATGATTAATTTGGTAGGTAAGTGGAGTATGAGATAGTACTAAATATCCCAACTGAAATGCCCAGCATGATGGGGAATTTCAACCCCATAAAACCTTCAGACTAGATTGAGTATTTGCCAAAAGGTACATTAAACATAATTATAGGTGCATCACATTTTTTTGCCTAGCTAATTAGTTTGCGATATATTATAGATGAAAGAAAAAAATTACATAAAAAGAGCCATTAAAAATTATTTCTAATGCACCAATGAAGGGGGAACTCAATTTTTTGGTTTGTTTATAGAATTGACAGTAATGAATGCTGGTTTTGCTCAGATAAGGTGAAGAAATTCAGGATTCCCAAAGCAATAACCAAGTATGATTTGTTGGCTTCATCCTTAATCTTCTACATGCACGTACATTCCTGAAGAAATTTACACTCCTTCCTCCTAATGCCTTTATAAAAGGGTGGAGTGCATTTCACTGCTTCCCCTTCAGCAGATTTAATTTTATTTTGTAATTAACAATAACTAGTTTGGGAATTATACTGTGGTGACTCTTGGTTTTGAATTTACATTGAGTCTTATTATGAAAAATTACAAACTCCTCAGAGGAACTGATGTAGTTTGTTGCCATGGATAATCATCTCTAAATAAACTCAGGGTAGTTAAGTAGACATGAACAGATGGAAATAAATTGATGGAAGTTGGCTATTGTGCCTCTTGGCTCCTGTTTATTTGTCACCAGCAGCATATCTTTTTTGTCTTGTCATGCCTGGCATTTTGTGCACTTGAACTTTAACAATGTCAGCTGGATTCCTCCTCAGTTTATATTAAAGTGAGCTCCAGGGTAAAGCCCTCTGCCAACCTGGCCAGACCATAATAGAGACCAATGGCCTAATCACAGTTCTCTAAGCCCCACCAAAAGGAAAGTCACATCTATTGGTACAGCTGCCTAATCACGCCCATGTTTACCTAACCTTCAGTTGGAATTGCAAGCAGGCCCTGTTAGGCACCACCATTTCTCTACTCATATTTTACACTTGGGGAAAATAAACCGGGGTCGGGGCAGGGAGGAAATGATTCAGCCTAGTGTTTAGTCATTCATTGAGCAAATTATACAATTAGTTATTAAGTGCCAACTATTGACTAGACACGGTTCTGGACAGTAGGAATACCAAAGTGACACAGCACAGTCTTTGCCTTAATGAAGTTTACTGGTCAGTAGGGGAGAGAGACAAGTCATGCGGAAATTAAAATGCAGTGCAATAAGCATAACCTCATAGTGATATGGGAGCTCAAAAGAGGGGCATTTAATGCAGTCTTGGTGATGGAAAAATAGTTTCCTACAGGAGGGACACCTTAGTTGTGATCTGATAGATGAGTGAACGATTGGTCAGGAAAATAACACACCGCCAAACTTACTGGCTATCCAATTGAGTTTGGCCCCTAGATATTTCAGTTTAAAACAATAAATGTTTATAGGGGCCCTATAGATTTCTGACACTGTGATAGAAATTTCAGGAGGATACCAGAAAAAAATATAATACCAAGAAATCGGTCCTCAAAACACGGTAATTTTGTTGGCGAAAACAGAATCAAAACACTTAAACCAATTAGAATATAATACAGAAAATATTTGATTAAAAACTAAGATATATGATATAAATAATATTGTTATATGAGAGATACTCAGAGTTGTTCAATGGCTTTCAGTAAAAAGGTAGAACTAAACTGAGGCTTGAAAGACGGGTGGGCAGTATAGCTGAAAATTTGTGTCTTCTTTTAATATCATTAATCTCATCTTAAATTCTGGCTAGATTCTATCTCCCAACATTAATTCTGAATACATTTTTTTTTTTTTCAGACTGATTCTTTTGGAATTTTTCTTTTCCTCCTCAAACCAATTCTTATAGGTGGAATTGTATCTCCCAGAAATACAGGCTGAAGTCCTAATCTATAGGGTTTGTACAGATGTAATAGGGTTAAAATGAGGTCATACTGAATTAGAGTGGGTCCTAATTCAATATGGCTGGTATCCTTATAAGGAGAGAAAAAGGGACATAGAGACACACACAGAGGGAAGATGATGTGAAGACACACAAGGAGAATGTTATGTGACTACAGGGACAGAGATAAAAGTGATATGTCTACAAGCCAAAGAATGCCAAGGATTGCTGGCAACACTAGAAGCTAAGAAAAAGGCATGGAACGGACTCATCCATAGAGCCTTCAGAAATAGCATGGCCCTACTGACACCTCGATTTCAGATTTCTAGCCTCCAGAACTGTGAGAGAATAAATATTTGTTGTTTTAAGCCACCTGGTTTGTGGCACTTGGTTATAGTAGTGCTGGGAAACTAACACACAACTAAATATGTGGCCCTTAAAAGGAATATATCATTTATGAATACACTGCATAAATAATATTTTTTTAAGATTGCTTAAAATATCAAACACTGTGAAAAGAATTCAGCAGCAGGATGCAGCTGAAGATTACCCAGAGTAGTTATTGCAGATGATAAGCTTCTGAACTCAAGGATAAGGCCCTCCACAGCACCAGGCTCATACATAATGACATAAGGAGCCAAAGAACATCAACTCTCACAGATGGTGCCGGGTTCTTTGGGGCTCTGACTTTTCTCTCTCAGGAATATCATTTTAGAATAAAAGATCATAATATTTAAGATGATAAATTTTTGCTCAATGGATACCAAAATCGAAATAGTATTTTGTGCAGTTTTAATTAGTTGATCAGTTTTACAATATCACACAGTTGTTTTGAAAAAGAAAAACAAAAGGCTAGGTGAACAGGTAATATATAATGTAAACTATTTGTAAGTATTATAAGTAAAATGTTTCATTATTTTAGCATAGAGATCTTTCAAAATTTATTAGAATTCCTGCAAAACTTCAAATAACTAAGTGAGAAAAATAAGATGGAAGAGACTATCGATACAGGAAGCAACATTAATAAATATGTAAGACAATGCCTAGATTTGTTAGTTTATGAAATTAAAAGTAAATGTTAGCATAATTTTAAAATACTAGAATTAAAAAAAAAAACTAATGTCAGATATTTAAGAAATACTTATTTTACTGATAATGGCATTGAAAACATCCTGCTAGCTCTACCTTGAAAATATAGGTGGAATCTGACCACTTTCATAAACATTCCAGCATTTAACTGGTCTCCCTGCATTTATTCTTACCGCATAAGAGTCAACTCAATAGCAAGAGTAATTCTGCTAACAGGTCAATTCATATCATTTCTCTGCTTAAAACTTTCTATCTCCCTGTCTCATCTAGGGTGACAAATAGCCAGAGCCCTGACAGAATTCTTCAAGGCCATGTAAGATCCGGACTCTGTTACATGTCTGACCTCCTCTCCTTTCCCACTGTTCTTCCTGAGACCACAACCATGCTGCGCATGTCCCTGCCCAGGCCAGATACCCCATAATTTTCCCCTCGTCTCTTCAAGTTTTTGCTCAACTGTCACCTTCTCATCAGATTTCCCAGACTATTAAATGAGATCTTTCATCTTCTGCATTCCCTAGCCCCTTCCCTGCTTTATTTTTCTCCAATGCACTTACCTTCAAGTGTACAACATCATTTGCTTATTTATTTTATTTTCTGTGTTCTTTCCCAGTGGATATGAGGTTCTTGGGGGCAGGAATTTTCATCTAACTTCTATATTTTGATGCATAGAATAGTGTCTGGGATACAGTAGTAGGCATTCGATATATATTTAGTGACAGGATGAGCTATTTATCTTAGCATTATTTAAAATAAAAAAAAAATTAGAAACCTACAGATTAAACAAAGGAATGGCTAAATGAATAAGGATGCTTTTCATTGGAATATTATATGCCTATTAAATTATTAATTAACTGCATTATTTGCATAAACACTTACAATAAAATAATTTTAACAGTAGAAAACAATAAAGGGCAACTGAATGCAGTTAACATCACTGAACTTTACACTTTAAAACATCTAAGATGGTAAATTGTTATGTGTATTTTACCACAATTTTTAAAAATTAAAAATATAAAAGACTTATTCTAGATCATAGAGCAAGATCATTACGGTTCGGGGAGCAGCACAATTAGATTATAATAAAGTTGATATAAATTTACACTGCAAAATCTAAACACCTATCCTAAAGCGATGTTTTTACATTATTAAATATCTTAAAATTAGGCAATGTGGGGAATTGTGAATGTAATAAGATAGTTGCCTAGGAGATCAAATTCTGTAAACTAAAAGACTGCATCTATAAGCCATTAACTTCTAGTATCTTAATAAAGAAATGGCCATAAGATTCCAAATTGTAAAAATTCTTGATTTTTTGCTGCTTATCTCTGAAATCAAATTGCTGAAAATTATATAAATGCATATTTTGTATTCCGCTATCCAACTATCTCAGATTCTTTCATTCTCTCTTCAATAACCTATCACATCCAAGTATCTCCTATTTCTCTTATCGAGGGCCCTGGCAAGTGCCTATAGCTCTTTCTTCTTTGTGCCTTCACCATCAATAGTCGGATTCCAGTTTAACTTCTTAGTTATTTAAGAAAACGACACTACTCAAATACTTATTTTGGCAAAACGCCTCAGAAACTTGCCTGTGGAGAAAACTATTACATGCAGAGCAAATCAGTATTTTATGTGTGGTGAGAAAAGATAAAAATTCTTTTGAGAAACTCTAGGAAAATTGAGGTCTCTTTGTTATCTTTACAACAGACTTTCACACCATGAGGATGATCTTTGACAGTTAGATAGAAAACAACCAAGTGTCACCCCTGCTATCCCCTTTTCAAAGCGCCCTGCCCTAAACAGCCCCGGGAATAATAACAGATGTGCCTCTCTTAATGTAACACTGCCGTTATCAGGTAGATTGCTGAGGGGCAGACTCTTGGCACTTTTTGTTGATTTTTATAAGATGAAAACATTTAAATTATGAGTACTCACATTTGCCCATTTCGGACAACTTCACTCCCTGCCTTTTAAGGAGTATAGGCCCATGAGTATATTATTTATGTTTAGTTGAGTGACGTGGATACAAGTGAGAGAAACAAAATCCAACCTGGTTCCCTTTACAACAAACGCTGACAATTTGGATGTCTAAGAAGGAGCTAAATGGGGACAGCTAACTGCTTTTGAACCATAGAGTGAAAAGTGCCATACTGGAAGAAGGTTTAGAGTCACCATATCTTCTGGTTTGCCAAGGGAGGCCAAGATACCTGGATTTTAAAATTAAATATCCTGACTTTCATAGGTTGGCAACTAATTTAAATTTTTCAACAGTCTTTGTAGGCCAAACTTCAAATGCCCTTGGGCTATATTCAGACTAATAGTCATTAAGTTGTGACCTCAGCTTTATGTACCAAACAAGCAGCAGCAAAAGAAGGGGCTGGCAGGCAAAGATAAGAGAGAGCTTTAGGTAGCTCTTCTATGGAGTGGGAATTTGGAGATAAAGAAAATCTTAGAAAATTTTAGGGATGTTTCAGTGTGATGGTAGTTTAATTGCATTTGTAAACCAAAATACCTTTAATGCTTTTAAAATTGTATTTGTATTTTTTTCTTTTGGATATGGTAACATGCTAATATTGGCTTTAAAGTAAGAGGAAAACAGCCTGGCTATATATGCCTACATCTGTAAATGATAGATATTGTACAGCTAAGTTTTTATGAAAAGATCATATTGGATTTTGTGTCAGAGTTTATGATAAAACCATAGCTCTCAGGGACTTGGTAAGATCCTTGAAGCTGTTCAAATACAGAATAAAGGTGTAGTGCATCGCAAGGTTATTACTATTTCCAGCCAGCAGATCAACCCAATCCAGAGGATGAGGGCTAAAAGATGGACTAAAAACCATTCCATGCTGGTTTTCTGATCTCCATCAGACACACATGCACACACACATTTTCCTAGCTGTATAATAGATATTTCATATTGGTAACATCACTGAAAAGGTATTTGTAAACGATTCTTCCACTGAGTCATCAATTTACCTCTACACGAGGGCAAAAATCTCTATTGTGCTGGCTGAAAAATTACTGCTTGGCTATCGCCCATGGGAACATAATGCTCTAACAATAAGGTTTCTCCTTCTGTACAACCGACCTGTGGGTTGACAGTTAGTAAAAAGAAGAAAAATAGACTTGTGTGTTCAAACAGGATAAAGAATAGGGGTTTAGGGCTTAAAAATCTTGTACCTCTACATTTTGAGGCTGCTTAATTTGGGGTCTGTGTACCCCTGGCAGACCCAGCTGGCTGAATAAAGAGTGTATTTCCCATAACTCACTAATTTCTGGTGGTCTGTGTGTCTATCGGGGGGCTGGCGGCTACAACACTATTATCTAATCAACCAACTAGAATAAATTTTACAATCAGTTTTTAAAAGGGCATCATCATAAAAGACCACATTTGACATTGCTAACTATTTTACTCATTTTAATTCAGTTTTTAAATTTAGTTTTAGCAGTCTCCATAACACTATAAATATTTTTTATAAAATCTACAATCCACATTAGGTTAAATGAGAGGATGTAATTTTATTTAAAGAACACAGATTTTGAACTTAGCAAGGCCAAGGTTAGATTGTGACTCTATCACTCACTAACTGTATGATATTGGGTACCTCATTTAACATATTCAAGAATGGATTCCAGCTCTCTAAAATGAGGGTATGACTCCTTATATGATAGGGTTGTTAAAAATATTACAACGAAACTTATAAAGCATCTAGAAGAGTGGAAACAACAAAATTTATTTTGCCATTTCCTCTTAAAAATGAAAATATTGTTTAAGTCCAACTGTAGAAAGCATAAATAATCGAGTACCTTTGGGACTTTACAAAATAGATTCCATGGGAGCCACGACTCGCACATAATGGGACCGCCCTTAGTGTGTGACTGGAACATCCTTAGGGCATGACCAGACCACTCAAAACCACTGAAACATCAGCCAAGATTGCAGTCTATAAGCCAGGACCATCCTGGATAAGCCCCAACTGCAGGAGCCAATAAGTACAAGGATTCCACCCTGTAAGAACCATATAATCTGAACACCTCAGACAGATATTGCTCAAACCTGCCAGAGAGCACCACAAACGGATACGCTGAGAGCTGAAGACTGACATTCTGCCCATTGTAGCCACTGGCTTGGGACCAACTTGAAACCATCTGTGTCACCAGTCAACAGAGCTCTCTTTGGAGATGCTAAGGACTTTCATCCCTTTGTTCTATCGTGTAAGACTCTGTACTTCCCTTCTCTGTGTGTTGTGTGTTAACCTGCACGGATACCTGATTGGTTTATCTGAGATGGTTTCATTCAATAAACATGGCATTGTGGAAAGACACAAATGTGTTCAAGGGCGTTACATCAGTAATTGCTTTCCTTGCTCACGACACCAACTAAAATGATTTTTTAGAATTATACTTGGGTGGTTGTGAGAGACTATGTTTTCCCCAGGGGCAGTTGCTAATTTAGAAAGAGGTAGCAAGATCAGAACAAACAGGACAAAGGGGACACAAATAAAAATAAAAGATTGGACTTGAGGGCCTAATAGAGTTAAAATCTCTTCTTTATTTTTTCTAGGCAATTTTTATTTGTGTATTTAATTATATATTTTTCTAATTTTAATTCTTTTTTTTTTTCAATTTCAGTTGACATTCAATATTGCATTAGTTTCAGGTGTACAGCATAGTGGTTGGACATTTATGCAACTTATGACGTAATCCACCCCCATAAGTCTAGTACTCCCCCTGACACCATACATAGTTATTACAATATTACTGACTATATTTTCTATAGCTGTATTTACAACTCCATGACTATTTTGTAACTGCTAACTTCTTATTCCCTTCACCTTTTTTACCTAGCTCCCCAAATCCCTTCCTCATCTGGCAACCATCAGTTTTTTCTCTGTGTCTATGAGTCTATTTCTGTTTTGTTTGTTCATTAATTTTGTTTTTTATATTCCACATATAAGTGAAATCATATGGTATTTGTCTTTCTCTGTCTAACTTATTTCACTTAGTATAACACCCTCTAGGTCTATTTGTGACAACGGAGTCAAAATCTCTTAAAAACTTCAAGCTGCACTTTGGAGCCATGAAGGACTGTACACTAGGAGTAAGGCTGAACACAAAGTACATCAGTTCTTGCTGTGACTAAAGCCCAACACTGAATTAACTCAATCCCTGAAAATACATTTAGGAAATCTTAGTTTTCTACTGCCCCAAACAGATTGCCGGAAAAACACATCTCCTTTCTGGAGGAAGATATTATCATTCTAAGTTAGAAATTATTGCTACAATTTTTCACGTGCAGTATCCAGTATTCAATCAAAAATAATGTTGCTTATGAAGACTCAAAACAATATAAAAAAAAGCAAACAATAACTATAGATCTATAAAAACTTGAGAAACAAAGTTAAGTTACTGGGAAACAGTTTGACCCTTTCTGGTCTTGGCTTTATTAAGCAAGGCTGCTTCATGGATTTGTGACCTGGTCAGTCACATAGGGTTTGATACTTAGACTAAGCTTGATTTAGCACTCTATTCTTGCCTATTGAAAGTTTTAATAGTTTTGAACAAACACCTGGGTTCCATTTTGCACTGTGTCCCACAAATTATGTATTTGGTCCCGGTTGTAAGATGTGTTAGGTGAGATCAGAGCAACATACTCCACTCAGTGCCCTCAGTATAATCAGATTTTCCAGTCAAACTGGAGGGGTCAGGCACTATTCCCAGCTCTGTGTGAGTGTCATGTATTGTTTCCTATAATATTCTCAGGTATTTCTTTCTCCTGCCTCAAGTACTTCTCTCACATGCATGTGTTAATCATCATTCCCCTGAGTACTCAAGAGGGACTCTCAGGATTCCCAGAATTCTCTATGAGGCTCTCTCCTCCCCTGTACTTGCCTTTGCAAACAGGGAATCTACCTGAAGGCAAGAATCTAAGGTAATTATAGGAACACCTCATATAGTTCCCATCTCATAGGGATCACTGTCCTTTATTGCCTGATGTCTAGTGTCTTAAAAACAGTTATATATCTTGCCTAGCTTTGTTGTTGTTTCAGGCAGAATAACTTATCTCATCCTGACTGACAAACAGCATTTTTGATAATAGCCCCCAAATCTAAACATCTCCAATGTTTATCAGCAATAAATGGGTAAATAAGTTGTGGTATGTTCATAAAAAATACTATTACAGATATAAAAAGAAATGAGATATAATCACATTCAGCAACAAGGATGAATCTCATAAACAATGTAAAATAAACAGACATAAAATAATGCATGGCTTACAACTTCAAAAAAGTCAAAAGTAAACTATTGTATTAGAAGTCAGTATGGTGGTTATCTTGGAAAAGAAGGGAGCTTTCTTTGCCTCTGGCAGTGTTCTTTTTCTCAATGCGGATGGTGGTTATACAAGTGTTCTCTTTGTGATAATTACTGAGCTGTACACTTATGTTTGGTGCACTTTTCTGCATTCATGATGAAGTATAATAGAGATAATATAGAAAAATAATAACAGATAGTAAAAGGGAATATAAATATAACAAACGATAATAATATATATCTTTCACAAAACTCAGAATTCCAATGAGCACATTTGGAAAACATTTTTGTCAAGTGATATGTGATATCTTTGCCAGGAATATTCTAAAATTCATGAGACACCAGCTATAAGATGTCTATTGAAGCAAGGTTTTTTTTGACATTAATATATATTGTTATGAAGCATAATATGTGTCAAGAAATCTTTCTGCTAAAACAAGCCAAATTTCACCAAATTGTTTCCTTGTTTATGGAGATTTTTAAGTGTATTTCTTTGTAAATCCTTTGATTAAAATACTTGGTATATGACTAATATCTTATGTCTGGATTATTGATCAGTGGCCTGATGTTTCTCTTTAAGGTTCACAGATACTTCTAAGAATACAATTTTGTAGCCAGTTCAGCTCAAATGCCCAGCTTTCTCCACATCTGCAGTTTATGTGGCATGGCTGATAGCTAATAGAAAACATGGGCTCTGGCTTTGTTTTCTTATCAAATCAAATGTGAAAATGTCACAACCAGTTGAGTTTTGTTTTCAGATATATGTTTGTACAGATCTGACAGTGAACTTAAAAAGTGAAACAGATATGAAGAGCAAGAGAAATTCTAAATTCTCAACCTTCAGGGGTTTCGATATCAATTTGTTTCTGTTGTCTAAATAAAATCCTACAAAAATAACTCTTTTTCATTACCATTACCTTTGGGATATAGAAGGTCAGGACAACTCTAACTAGCAAGTTAATGGTAATACTAATTAGTGTTATTTTGAACTTGATAAAATGAGATATTTGGATTTGTATTATTTTGAAAGCTTTAAAAAAGATAATGGACAATACACTCCATCTTCCCCTACAGATAGCAAAGCCATTTGGGGTATTATGAAAGGGAAAGTATTTGAAGGTGAAAGTTCAGAATTAGATTCTTCATCCCACCACTTACAAGCTGTGTTACCTTAATCAAGTTACCAAATTTATTTATCTTTATTTTCCGCATCTATGAAATGATGATAATATTGATAACTGCCTCACTGGGTAGTTATGCATATAAAATGAGAAGAGAAAAAGAAGTCCTATGTGCAAAAATATATGACTATCATCTACACAACAAGACTCTTATTTTACAGAAGTGAAAACTAAGACTCAGAAGTTAAACAACCTGCCTAAGTTCACAACTGATTAAATTCCTTGCGTTTAATGTTCCCTTTTATTGAATAAACTGACTCCTTCCTTTACATTTCTATGTTGTGCTGTCTTTGCTGGTGCTGTGAGGACCTCAGCCACTAAGCTCAGTCAGTAAGGTGTTCTGAGTGGTGTGAATGGGGGAGCTTTTCTTGTGGGAAAGCTAGAGTCATTGAAGCACAATATAAATTTTCATTAAATAATGGAGTTGTATCTACATGGGCGAACATTATAATTTTTCATTCACAGTCTTCACAGTCTTTAATCATAATTGCCCTTAACATGAGAAAATCTTTTCACTAGATCTTATCACTTAATTTACTGCTATTTGGCTGATGTGATTCTTAGCAATAGTAGGTAAACAACAACCAAAAAAATAGATGACAGAACTTTGTCAACTTCCATCTTCCCATTGGGTTTCAAATTTACCTGAAGCTCTAATCCAGCTTTCTATCTTGGTGATTCTTCTTTTGTTCACAATAAACTTCCCTAGCTTGTCTTCCCCTACCATGTTTCTTCTCATTTTACATGTGGAAAATACTTTCAGATAATGAAGTAAGGCCATAATGTGGAATGAAAAAGAGATCAGTGTTGATTAAAAATATACATGAAATCTTTTTATGAGTTATAAAGTGCTGTACAAATTTAAGCAGTTATTGAAATGGGGAAAGACGTCTATTGATTTGGATTGTAAAAGATTTTGGGGGCATAAACTTCTAAACTATAGGTGATGGGAAGTTAAAAAAAAAAAATAACAAGCAAGAAGAGAATCTCTAACTTCCTAGAACTCATAATCTCATTATGGAGACAATCTGTATACTTATAAAATATCAAATAACAACAACTAGCATTTTAGGATTAAACACAGAATTACTTAGAATAGGAACTTAAGAAATTATGAGCTGGAGAAAGTTGTACTTGAACTGGGTTTTGAGTAATAAGAATTATCATGAATGAGTGAAGGGGGTCAAAAGGTACAAGCTTCTAGTTATAAGATAAATTAGTCCTGAATATACAATGTACAACATGGTAACTATAGTTAACAATTCCATATTGCATATTTAAAAGTTGCTAAGAGAATAGATCTTAAAATTCCTCATCACAAGAATAAAAAAACTATAACTATGTCTGGTGATCAATGTTAACGTATTGTGGTAAGCATTTTGCAATATATACATGAATCAAATCATTGTATTTTTACCTATAACTAAAATAATAATATGCTAAAAATATCTCAATTATTAAAAAAAAAAATTGAGATATCATGACATACCTATCAGAATGTCCAAAATCCAGACACACTGACAACATCAAATGCTGGTGAGTGCAGAGCAACAGAAACTTTCATTCATTGCTAGTTGGGATGGTAAGTGGCACAGTCACTTTGGAACGCGGTTTGGTAGTTTCTTACAAAACTAATCATATTCTTACCTTACAATCCAGTCATCATGCGCCTATTTACTCAAATAAATTGAAAATTTATGTCCACACAGAATACTATACACAAGCTTTTACGGAGGCGGGGGCGTGGGGAGGAGGGGAAGAGGGAGAAGGAGAACGAAAAGGAGAAGGACGAGAAGAAATATTTCCACAGTGTAAGGTAAGGAACACCATGAGCAAAATCAAGGAAGCTAAAACGAACCTCTCATGATTGCAGAGGCTGTGTTAGGGAAGCTGTGGTGGAGATATGAAAAAATTTGGCTGACTTTTTCCTGCTAAACAATCAGACAATTTCTAGATAGTGGAAAACCATTGGAAGTTGTACAAAAAAAAATCTGATTGTCCTATCTCAGTGACCTAAGCTCCATGTACACTCTGTCTCAGAATTACATTTCAGACCATGTCATAAGCGAAATGACTTCTTTCTTTTAGAGCCTGACACAAGCTAAAATGGATTGAAGATACTGATAGATATATATTCTTTTAACACTAAATTAGAAATTAGAGACATGATCTCCCTATGACACACTCATTAAGCACCACACATGCTCTCTGCAAGCATAGATGATACATACTGATGAAGCCTGGTGCACTGGCTTATCCTCTAATATACTTTAAAAGCATGCCGTATGAATAGTTTAAAACAGGAGAGGTGTTTCCTGGTATCTACCCAAATGAGCCAGAAATATTCCCAATTGTTTTGCATGGTATATCATGGAGAGAGGGTAATTCTAGGAATTCTTGAGTGCTCTAAGAGTTTATTAATGCAGAAGTTTAAGAACAGGATTCTCATAAATGTAAACTATATTTGCCTCAAAACATCAAAACTATCTTGGGCAACCAAATGAATATTTTTTAATTAATGTTTTTTTCTTTTAATTCAATCTAAAAGACACGTTATATGTTTACAGAAAAAAAGGCAACATTTTTTCTCTCTGTCTCTCAACAAAAATACTTAATGGAAAATACTGCCTATGACACGGTAATAGAAAATATATTAGAAAATATATATAGCATAAAACTAAATATATGCAGTTATTGACCCACTCAAAAACATTTGGAATTTTCAAAACAAATAAAAGCCTTTATCATCATCATCGTTGTTATCGGCAGTGAGTTGTTCATGATATAATAAGCAGCTCTCAGCGGTGGTGTTTTGATTTGAAGCTTTTTTAAAAATACATTTTTAAAAAGTCACTTAAGACAAGCATTATAGAACCATTTAGTAAATCATTTCATTATATATATTCATTTGGGGAAAAAAGAGGAAATATGGAAAAGAAGAACATTTTAAAAGAGGAGCATTTACCTAACTGATTAAAAATTATATGAATACAGACACAGCCCTAGATTTTCTAAGGGGCAACTTTAGGCCACTTGTTGCATTTTCTCTCCATCTCTCTGATATTCCCAAATTGTAGAGCAATCAATGCTCTTTAAGGAACGAAGTAAATACTTAATACATATATTTTTACTAACTAATTAGAAAATCTTCAGCACTGCAATAAGAAGTGATATTTCAGGTACTGCCTATATTCTAAATAGCAAAATTTGAAAGATCTTGATTCCCCAAAGATCACAAGCTCCTAAGTCAGCCAAAACCGCAACTATTCATACTTTTCTGAAAGTAATCATTGACTGGCCCTAATGCAAGAGCCTAAGAAGTGAGGCTGACTCTAATAGATTAAAGGTCAAGACCCTGGTTCACATACTGCGATTGGTTTTAGAGGACTTTTAGAATAATATTTTTTCCTCTAGGACAACCTCAGAGATATGAAAGCAGATAATAGTGACAACTAGAGGACAATTTTGGAAATTTCTAGGCACAAGTGAGAGAAAATCAAAGGCCAAAAATTTCATATAAAAGCTTAGAAATTACTCCTTATGCAATATTTCTAAGTGCAAATGTAAGAAGCAATTTTACATAGTACAATAGTACACTACTAATTGGAATTTGCAAATAAAAATAAAGCTTATCCCAAGTACATCAATCTATATGTACTTCTGTATAATTTGTTTATAAATATATATACACATGTGTATCCATATCTAGACAGCTTGATCCATTCGATTGTTATTATGCATTGTATCTATTTCCAGGAAACATAGATGTAGTATGCATAATTTTATTTGTTTTGAAAATTCCAAATGTTTTTTAGGGGGTCAATAACTGCATAATGTAGTATGAATAATTAAGACAGGCTCCAAGATTCTCACTCTCAAGAGTACACATTCTATGTAGTCCTCTCCCATTAAATATAAATGGCACCTGTGATTATGGTGGATGTAACTCATGTGATTAAGTTATATGGCAAAGATGAAGGAATTTTGCAGATATAATTAAGGTCCTAAACCAGTTTGAGTGCATCAATAAGATGAATATTTTGGATAGGCCTGACCTAATTAGGCGAGCCCTTTATAAGAGAGTCCAGGCTTTCTCTAAAAGGGAAATTCAAAGTAAGAGAAAGTCTGTTGGCTTCAAAGAAATAAACTGCCATGTTTTGAATAGATCCATATGGCAGAGAACAATAGAAAGCCTCTGGTAGCTGAAGATGACTTCCAGCTGACAGCCAGCAAGAAAAGAGAGACTTCAGTCCTACGACCACAAGGAATTAAACTCTACCAACAACTCGTAAGTTTGGAAGAGAACTCTGAGCTCCAAATTAGCATGTAGCCCTAGCTGACACCTTGATTTCAGACTTGTAAGACCCTGAGCAGAGAATACAGCTATGCCTGGTCCAGACTTCTGACTCACAGAAACTCTGAGATAATAATGGGTTTATTTTAAGCTGTTGAGTTTGTGGCAATGTGTTATTCAGAGTAAAAACAAACAAACAAACAAAAACTTAATACGATAGATTTGTATTAAATAACTATTATTTTTGTTCCTTCTCTATCTGCCTATATATCCATCTTTTTTCTCCTTATTCTAGAAATTAATCTCATTTCTTTTAACGAATTAGTCCTCCCAAACTCCAACTAAGTGGTCTCTTAGAGGTTGTTAGTTACAGTATTGTCTTTCCCTGACACCAGAAAAAGGCCTGTGACTATTCGCATCAATGTAGAATGCAATCGTGGTGACTAGGCATACTGAGTGGTCCAAGCATAAGCAAGTGCCATAAATCAGGCCTCTTGGTTTATGCATCCCTTTACAGAATGGTTCTTAGCCAATAGGAAAAGTGCTTTTTCAGTCATTAACCTGGAATTATGCCCATGGCTCTGTTCTCTAACTAATGGAGAAAGTCTGACTTGTGATAAGGGATTATAATACCAACAACTAGGAAAATAATGTGGATGAACAATGTCAAGAAAGAGAGAGCTCTGGCAGCAATAAAGTCCCCAGTTCTAATCCCCAGATCTGACTTTGTCCCCATCCCATTCTTTTTCCATTACTTATGCTCTCATAAATTAGTTTTTGTTGGATTTTTGTAACCAAAAAAGTGCTAAATTTTGTTTTCATAAACACAAGTACTGTTCATTATCTCACTTTCTTACCCAAAAATTTCTAACATGACATCCACTATTTTTTTCCTCTTGCTACAGAAATTTAAACTAGAAAAGGTAAATCTTTGCTCTTTTTTCTGTGCCAAAAGCTATAGCATAATCTTTCCTCTTATTAAATATGAGGAGAATAGAAATGACAGTCGAGTATTAAACAAAAGGAAAGACAATTAAGACACAGATATGTATTCATTAAGGTCTTCTCTTTTTTGTTCTCCACAAAGTTAGTTTTGTCAGAGAAACTTTCTTTTTGAGTAAGAATTTAAAAATTCTCAAATTGATGATGTCATTATGCCCCAGAATGAAACCACCAGACCCACCAGGCTGACTGCTGGGAATGGAGGTCGATGCTGACAGAAGATGACCAAGGTACTGACTCAGTTTACAGAACTCCTAATGAAAAAAAGTTATGAAATCATTTCAGGACTGTGTGCCAAGTCACCTGAAATTGAAGATTCTGTGACACTCTGGAGTTTAATACTTGTATGTTTAGCTAGCTCATCCACAAGACATACTTATCTAGAATCTTACCCCTAAATCCTCATTCATAGTAAAAGGTTGTGCTCTTCAGTTTGTGATGGTCTCAATAGGGTGCTCTAAAGTTCCAAGACCTATTAAAATAAGAGTTTTCTTCATGCGAGAGTTCAGGCAAATAGAACTAAGAGGTCCTAACTTTTATTTTAGACCAGCTTCTACCTTTGATTTCCATCTTCGTGATGTAATTACTACACATCAATAATATATTTCTCCTATCTTTGTCCCTACCCACCACATTAAATATGAAAAGGAAATTTATATTTTTCTTATGTGAACTTGGAAAGATTGATTATAGAAACTAAGAAATGTAATTGACTTCCCTTACTGAGAGTAAAGTAAGAAAGTGAACAATGATTCTTTCTTCAAATCCTTCTTGTTTAGGGTCCATCTAAAACAGTATCATTTTAAACTCAGTTGCTGATCCCCTGAAAACCTACCAGCAGTGGTAGGAATTGTTAACTGAATGATTTAGAGATGTGAAAAAGTATGAAATATGGCCTGTACTCTCAAAACAATATAATTGGTAGATAGAAAAAAGCTGAACACATAAACTTCTAAGGAATAATAAAAGATTGTGTGTAATAGCCTCATGAAAGAGTTTAATACATATTTGTGAATAAATGTTAGCAATATGCATTTTATAATTTTTAACTTCTCTAGGTTTCAATATCTTCATGAATACAATGTGGATAGTAACTTGCCCAAAATGAGGATTAAATGAGATAAGCTAAAAAGTGCTGTTGCCATGTTGATATACAGCAGATCCTCAATATGTGGTACTATTATTGTTACTCTTACCTTTTTTATGGACTATATGGTTGCCCTTTTCCCTATAGGCCAAGCTATAAATGTGAAAAACCTAAACCTGTTAAAGTAAGATGATTGTTCAATAGAGTAGACTATCAAATTGGGCAATCTATGTCGTTAGAAATAAGATATGAACTCAGGAGCTTAAATATAGCCCAAAGAAACTTCTGCTGAAAGGAATTGAAAAGAGAAAATAATGTAAGTTGATCCATATTTCAAGGTTGAAATAACCTGAAAGAAATCAATTAACTAATCAAAAGCAGATTAACTAGAAAACGCTTAAAACAAGTCCGGTGTTCAATGAATATTTAGTGTGAAAAAAAAGCAAAGAATAAGAATGAGAAAAGAGACCTCGACACATGTGAAACCTGTGATTTGAGGGGCTACTTGAATTTCAGATCAAGCAAACAGCAAATCCATATCTATAGCCCCTCACCATTTAATCCTCAGAAACACAAGAAACACAAGAAACACAAGAACTAAGAAAAGAAAAAAGTGCTTGCTCAGCAAACGGCTTCAGAAGAAATAGCCCAGTTTACCTTCTAAACGCATTGACAAACCTAAGACACGTCAATCTAAAAATTCTGGCACCATCACTGTACGAATGCCAGTCTACAGAGCCCAGGCAGAAGAGATGGTGCTACCTCCATCGCTAAGGAGAGAGAATCGACCTTAGATTTATGTATATAAAGATGCATAGTAGAGAAGCAATTGAAAATGAAATGAGAGGTGACAGTTCAAGTGTGATCCTTATTTTAAGCTCAGTAAAGCAGAATTGAATAACAAACTGGTATTTGTCATTGTAGAGATTTCTTTGCAAGATTTTGTTAAATTTGCAAGATTGTTCGCCTCTACATGAATGGTTCTTACTAGTTGAGCACTGATCTGAAAAAGGTACAGATCTAAACCATGAAATTTCCTCTCATATTCTTGTTAAATAAAATTAGAACCCTTGATTAAAACTGTCGTAATAATACAGAACTGCTATTAATAGACATGTTTAAATGAGACAAGTTTTTAAAAATATGAACTTGGTGTTGTTATATAATCACTTAATTCAGGAGAATTCAACCTTGCATATTTACTTATTTTTTATTTTGCTTCTAAGTAAGTAACTAAAAAATAAAATGAAAAGATAAGGAAATAAAAAAATTAAATAGTGCAGATAATTATATTTACCTCTATATTCAGCAGGCATACACCGTACTTTTGAATGAATGCAAAATAAAGATGTACGGCTCCTACTATTTTAGCCTTTTTCATTTCCCTTATGCCTCTCTGTGTGTGATCGCTTTATTAAATGTGATTCGAACATTTAGAAATTAACAGGCACATACATATATATCCACATATATACATATATATGTATGCATGTATATTTATACATATATATTTTTCCTTACTATAGCTTTTAAACACATACCAAATACTTGTTCCCACTAAAAAGGAAAATCACTGTATACATTATATATTTATAGGTACATAGCACTGTATAGGGTTATGTATTTGAAAAAGCATCTATTCTGTACCCTATGGAAATTTAAGAGGTTTATTCAGTTTAATTTTGACTATGTAGTTTCAACCTTATGCCTAATCTCTACCAAAGCTGTCTCTATGCTTGTTAATGTATGTAAGGAATAAGCTTTCTGGACACTGGAAAACTGAAGCAGAAACAACTCAGCACTGACTCTTTTTGTAATCATAGATGATGAAGTGTTTCATGAATCTGGAGGGTCTCTTATGGAACAGAAGTAACCACAATTCAAATATCAGTTTTAGGTAAAATAATGTTTAGAAAGAGGGAAAAGTGTTCGATCAGAAACTTTCAGAGAATGCTCACAATTGTCAAAATCAGATAAATATGAGAATGGAAAAAGAAGCCCTTAAAAAGACTGAGAAATCAGAAAGCAGTAGATATAAAAAGTAGTATGACCGGCTTTAAAAAAAACTTAAAAAAGAGAAATGAGAAAAGTCAGGCAAGGAGTCAGAGTAGTGAAAACGGTTTTGTGAAAACATGAAGTTGAAGAAAGGAAGGGGGAACAAATCAGTGTCTGATTGGGGTCAGAGTGCTTCTAAATGAGAGAAACTGTTCATGGAAATGTCTATGAATAGAAACTGAGCACAATTGCTTTGGAGATCAAGAAGTTGCTTTTAGACAGAGGACCTCAGGATTATTGGGATGTGGGGGGAACTTAGCCCCAAAACTTCACTTCTTTTTTGGATATAGGCCAAAAGGGATATTAGAATGTGATGATAGGAAATCTAAGGAAAGTTAAAATGATGTGCTTGATGGGGGTTACTTTCAACTACAGAATGAACTAAACCACCAGCCAGCTATAAAGATTGAGGCTGTGGGCAAAGGGAATGAGCTTCCCAATCTATACATTAAACTAAAAATAGCAATGTGTAAATATCTGATTCCTGGAAGAGGGTGAAACCTACAAAGTATATACTTGCTTTTCTCATTTATCTAATTTGTAATCTAAGATCCCCAGATTGGTAGGATGAATAGAGTAAAGAGATGGAAGGACAAACAATGAGATCAAGCTAAAATCAAATCAAGAAAGACAGTGCTATGGGCTGCTCTGCAAACTGGAGATAGACCTTTAATGCCTGCCCAAGCCTTTGCCCTAAATATGATCAGAGCTTGTCTCTTAAAGGAAAGGAGTATCCCAGACATTTTGGCCTTGATTCTCTTTGAACTAAATCTTGAGGCATTCTCAGCAGACTCCAAACTAGCAAGTGACAACAATTTATCTTCATACAGAAGAGGTACAAAGTCTCATAGAATTAATAACTTTTTTTTCTTAATAATTATTTTTAATGCAATAACTTTGTCATAACAAAGTAGTTTCTAAATTCTTTCATCTGGCTAAAATGTTTAGAACATCAATTAACCTAATAGATAGAAGTCTCAAGTTTTAGAATCAAATACAAATTTTGGTCTCAGCTTTTCTACTTAGTGGATATAAGGCTTATGCAATTTCTGTAAAGTCAGTGAGCTTTAATTTCCTCACCTGTTAATTACGAATAAAAAAATACCTAGCTTGAAAATTTATTGAGCGTATGAAATGAGATAATACATGTAAATACTTAGGACTCTGTCAAAAAATAAGTACTCAATAACTCCAATTATTATTTATACTTCTCTTGAAAATACATTTTAAGCTTTGTTTCTAGATCCCATAAGAGGCAAGTACAGGTTACAGCAGAGACACCAAGTTTCACTTTCACAGTTTTAATAATCATGAAACTCAGTAGGTACTTATATACCTACTATGGTACGGTACCTTTACTTACTAGAGCCTTAAAATTTAAAGGCATTAAGTTAACAGCAAAACAACATTGATTCCCACAACTTTACTGTAATCATACACTTGGGCCCTATGTGAAGATAAGCAAACATGCAAACAAAACATCAATATCCTAATGGGGAAAATTAAAAGTGATAAATTGAATTTTTGAGGGCTTGTTTATTTTCAAATAAAAGATTCAAGCCACAATATTTAAATATTTTTAAAAATCAAATCAATCATTAATTATCACATCGAATGCTATTAGACAAAATCTATGAACATATTTTCAAGTCACAAATATTAATAAACCAAGTTTGACTTCAAATTTTAACAGGACTACATCAGCCAGATGTCCTTCCATTTATTTCTGTTATTTTGATTTCTGCACAGGTATTTATTCTACCATAAAAATGCCTTCAAAGATTATAAAAATAGCACTAGGAATTGAAAGATAGAAATAAATGGAATTCAGTATGATTCCTAAATCTTTTATTGGCTCGTACCTACGATAGCTGTATTAATAAGCCCATCCAGATGTCAACATTTAGTTTTGAGAATGTATGTGAAACAGTAGGTCAGATAAAGGACCAACTGAAGGACCAAATGAAATTCAGTTTTCATTTCCGCACTGTCCTTGTCTCTCTTCAGCATAGAAAATCAACAGCACTTGGTTAATATTTAAACTCCCTCTCCCCCCGCAAACACACACACACACATCCACGCACAGTCAAGGGGAAAGAATGTTCTAATAAATATTTGTGAAAATGGAACACGATTTTCAAAACTTTGTTTTAAAAGATGCAGTAATTACCTATGAAGTATGTCTCTAGTGCGTTTCCTCTTTGTTTATGTGCAGGGCCTCGACTCTCTGTGGAGGCACTTGAGTGCATTTACCCTCCTTAACATCTCTTTATCTCTGCCTCTTTATTCAGAGTATGGGGGTTGGGGAGAGAAATAATTTTTCCTTCTACCTTCTAAATACTTAGTGGGGAAGAAGGCATAACAAAAGACAGATTAACAAGGAAAAAAAAAACAAAAACAGAGTATATTAGCATGTGTATCTCATAGATAAATAAATGGAAGATACCTAGGGAAATGAGTAACTCTCAGTGATGTGGCTTAAAATTAGGTTTAAATATCATCTTCAGTCGATTAAAGAAAAAAGGTGGAGAGGAGGCCAGTTATATGAAGGTGACTAGGAAAAAGTATGGGAGACAAAAGTAAAGTTTTCTTCATGTAGATTCAAATCAGTGCCTTCTTCATTGATAAGATCCTTCTCTTCCTGGCACAGAAAGGGAAATATCCTTACAAATGGATGACACAGAGCTTTTTTTGTGTCAGCTGTTTCTCAAAATAATCCTTATGCCAAAGAGGCATATTTTGGGGTGGTACACTTTAGTCTCCTACAGTCATATTTTAGGGTGGCATATTCTGGTCTTCTACAGTTTCATGAGATGAGAATCAAGAACACGACAAATAGAAAAAGGCAGTGACTATAAGATAAAAATATTGATTAAGAAGTGGGATAGGGACTAGAAGCCAATGTTTACAGCAGAAACCAGTACACATTAGAGGGACTAAATATATGTTTACAGAATGTATATTTCATTTAATTTCACTAGTATTCCAGTAAAATATATAATATTATTATCCATTAATAAATAAGACAACTGATGTTGAAATAAATTGGATAAATTTTCAAAAAGCAAAAATGTAGCAAACCGAAGTAAAAATTAACATCAAATTAGATGCAAAGTATGTGTTCTTGCTATTATGTCACACTTGCCTTCCCATTGGTCTCTGTCTATATATGTATAGCTCTATCTGTATCTCTCTTCATTTTAAATTGTTTCCTCCTATCTCTTATGTCTCCTTCCCCCTTAAATAAATAAAACATCATGCAAAATTTTAAAACATTTGCTGTGACTATTAAGTGACATTTTATGTTCTCTGGATATTAAAAAAGGATTGGGGGCATGGAAGAAAATGTTGAATTTGTCTTTTATGAAAGAAAAAGAGTAAGGCCAAGACCCCATATATGTTTCTCTTCTCTGTGGATCAGGTCAATGATAAAAATATAATTTCCTGTCTCTAAAACCTAACATGTACCTTCTATTTTACTGATACTAGTATAAGTAAACTAAAAGTAAAGCATCTCATATGTTCAAATGTGTATACTGAAGTAGCTTACAATATAAAAGGATATGTAACAGATATAGGAACAAAAAGGTATAATATTTAGCAAATTACACTTTTTAAACTGACATTTCTTTTCAAGTTCATTTACTGCATTTATCATGGTCAACCTGAAAGCAAAGAAAAGGGGAATGGGAAAGATCAGAAGAAGAGACAGCAAGTAAAAGACGTAATGTGTGAGATAAGGACTGAGAGAAGAGAGGAGGAGAGTAGATCTGGGAAAATAATACTTTATATAAGGAGGATTAGAATTTTTTTCTTTTCCAGAAAATTGTAAGAGAAGGAAAGAGTCCCAAAGCATCGTAAACCTCCTGCCACACCTGGAAATCTATTTCTATTGGCAGAACTTCCTCTTTACCCCTGGTGACTAAGGTCTGAACATCTGAGCGGCCATTAACATGCATGCGTTGAATTTATTAAATGGAAGACTTACTCAGAAAAATATGAAAATATAAGTGAATATTCCTAAGAGCAGAGGTGACTATTTCTATGCCTCTCACATTGAGAAATGAATTTTAGCTTAGTAAACATAATGGTAAATACTTTAGTTTTGTCACTCACAAATGGATCATAGCAAAGCCTTGCTTTTTTCAGTCGCTTTTTTATAAACAGATCACAGCCAAAGCTTTTGAGAAGTAAAAAGTTCCCAGAAAATTAGAGGGCAGCCATGGAGCACTAGAGCCCTCTGCTCTCAATCCCCTTCCAGGCCTAATGACTATTTTCAGTCTTTGTAAAATGTAGGTAAATCAACAAAACCCACATCCAGCTGCTCCACAGCAAGAGTCTGACCTCAAGTCGTCTACAATTTCTTTTCACTAAAATGGGATGTCTCCTTTTAAATTCTCTTCTCCATTTAACACATGCAATCTCAAGCTACATACTATGTTCACTTTTTTGGCTCTCTCAAGAAACATGGCCTGATCACGGCATGCTGGGATAACTAAATAAATTTTCTTTCAAAGGGCCAAATTTTTCTAAGCCCAGGGATTTATTCTAATCAGCATCCATCAACTTTCAAGTATTTGTGTGTGTTTAGAGCTGTGCTGGGCATGGTGGGAGGCACCAATGAATGAACGAAGCCCCGGCTCTTGCTCTCACTGAGCTTGTGATCAAGTTCAGGGAGACAAGACTAACATACATGCACCAACTGGGAAACAATTTGAGAGAGTATATAATTAAGTGCTGAATGTAATACTGACTGCAAGTGCACAATTCTTCACTAATTACCTATTGCTTTAAGGACTTAATACTTAACTTTGGGGATTTCAATCACAATTTCTCTATAAGCATTAATTCCTGTAACTAGCAATTCAATTCATTTCAAAGAATTACAAACATACCCTAGTTTTAGCAAATTATCAGCATTGTTCTCAGAAATGTTTTTTTTTTCCATTAAGCAATTAATTTAAATCCTGGTTGTTCTGACCTCCAGGGCTTTTGGGGGTGCTTGTTCCTCAGACATAATTTAATTTTTAAATGAATTTTTTGGGCTGGTGTAGGAGTAAGAGCCCTGAGAGGAGGGAACCTGCTTTGTCCCCAGGAAAAGGGGACAGGAGACCTTTGGGTCCATAGCAGGCCCACTCTCCCTTCTGGCAGAGGTAGGCAAACTTCAGTGCTAAGCTCCTTTTCTTTTTTCCTGACTTCTTTACTTCTCCTTTACTTCTTTTCCATTCTCTCTTCCTTTGTCTCCTATTTTGGTTCTCTTCTTTCTCCTCTTATAACTTAGTTTTAGTCTGACCAGTAGCATCTGCAGAGAAAGTTTCCCCAACTGGGGAGGCAGGGGTTGCTAACCAACCTTGCCTCCCACTGCCAGCATGTAGAAAACGGGCGCAGCAGGGATTATGGCCTCAGAACCAGTTTGGTTCATCCTTTGACTCTTTAGCCAGCTTACCGTCAGCCAGCACTGGGAGGATTGCAAACATATTTTTCAAATTTGCTATCAGACAGAGAGACCTCACTGAATCCTCATACCTTCCCTGAGCTCTCATAAGCATCTTCATGGACTCACTCCATGGAGCACGGCTTGCAGGGCTCTGGCAAACAACCATAAGTGAGTACAACTATATCCAAACCTGCTCTTTGTTTCTCTTTGACCATGAAATAATTGTCACTGATATGTGTGACGTGACGCTTCTCTCCTTATCTGAGTGTGATAGAGCATAGAAGGTAAGAGCAAGTTACTTTGCTTCCCTGAGCTTCAGTTTTTGTTTTTATTTTTGTTTTTTTTTAAATAAGAAAGTGATATCCACACAGTGGGTTGCTATGGGAATTAACCAGCATGGTGATTAACAGTCGGATTTCCTGGCTTCAAATCCCAATTTTGCCTCTTCCTAGCTGGGTAACCTAAGCGAGTTCTGTAACATTTCTGTGTTTTAAGCTCCTCATCTATAAAACAGAAAAAAAAAAAACAGTATCTACCTCAGATATTTTATATGTCAGAATTAAATAAATTGAATTGTGTAATACACACTCTATAAATATTGGCTTTTATTATGTAAAGCGGCTTGCACATTATGGATACTCTATAAATGTAAGTTCTTCTTTCTGTTCATTTGTGCCAAGTTAGTAGAGGGTAAAACACACCCAGGAGAGTGCTGTTCTACCACTGTCGACCAGGAAATGTTAATCCCTTCCTCAGAGAGAAAGAGATTTCAACTCCTCTCCATCACTCGAAAGCACTGTTCTTCCATCAGCAGAAGTAATACGTTCTGTGATCTGATAAACTTCAGCCATATGCACGGAAGCCTTTCTTAATAGTACACTGAAAACATTAAAGAGTGGTCAAAATGGGACTAAAGCAAGTGCCACCATCAAAAACATCTTTGCAGTAGACCCATACTTTATGAGCTCTTAAACGGACCGTGCAATTAGGAGATGTTGATCTAATTAAAAATAAAAATATCCAAGAATACACAAACAATTTAGAATGTGGATGTGGGGCTAAATGGGTCTGGGAAAGCTCTGCCATTATTCTACTCTGTACAAATCAAAGAAAAATAAAATTGGTCAAAATAGAGAAAGAAACAGCTTTTCTCTTAACACACAGCCCTACCATAGTTAATAATATTTCTCCCCTACTTAGAAGGAGTGTTCAAGAGTTGTTTTGACAACAAACACAATCCTAGACAGACTAAACTGATAATAGGAAACTAAAAGTACAATTCCAAGTAAATGTCTCACCCTCCAGGACTGATTTCTTTCCAAAATTAAACTCATCAGGTGTGGAATGACTTCAGCGATGATGATGGTCATAATGATGATAATGATAGTGATGGCTGATATACACTGAGTACTTGCTGTGTATCAGGCACTGTCCAAAACATTTTACATATAATATCTCACTGAATTCACTTACATGATCTAATTTAATCCTATTACAACCTAATGGGCAGAAACTATACTCATTTCCATTTTACTAATGAAAAAGTTGGTTCAAAGAGTTAAAGATCAAGCAGTTAGAAGGATGCTTCCTTCTAGCAAAAAGGCAGATAAGGCAACTCCAAAATCACTTTGATTTGAAATTTGAAAACGACCGATTTATCAGGTTTTGTCAATAGCAGGAGTAACTTTAACATAAAAATCAGAACACTCATTAATTTTTATGATAGCAATATTGACTCTAAATATCAACTTCCTCCTCACTTGCAAAGTCATGTAATTCTGCTCTTCAGAGCCAAAGACTAGGAAAACTCCCATGTTCCCACCAACATTAAGTTTCACTGCTGCTGCACCAGATCCTTCCAATCAGTTTATAATCCAGGAACCCTTTCATAACAGAAAAGACCAGAATACAATTTAATCATACTTTTCTTTTCATAAAAGAACAAGTGACAAGGCTGTTGGCCAGTTTATACAACAGGTACCATGGCCTTCCAATTCCTCACTGCTTTCTGGTTATCAAGAAAGTTAATTATTATCAAGTCTTTAGCTCTCAAAATTAGGCCAAAAGCCACCTTGCTCCAAAGTCCTTGCCAGATACAATGATGTAGGAGGAAAATGGCAGTTTTATTCTAAGCCAAATTTTTGATGCTCCAGATTAACACAGTTAACTTAGGAAACCAGATATAATTGAGAGGAAAAGTTGCTACATGGAGTTGGGAGAAGTGTGAAGGGAGATAGAAGATAGTAAATTACCTAAGAACCACAAGGAAAGACCATTCAAAATAGATGATCAACTATTTCTAAAGCCAAGTGATAGAGTTTGAATAATATGTATTAAAGCATTGCTTAATACATAGCTAATCTAATAAGACTGATTCCTCTCTTACTGTGCCTAGAATCTTAAAAGCTATGCAGGCAGTGTCTGAAGAAGAAATGCCCATAAAATATCTGAAAACTTTGGAATTAGTGTCTTAGAGAATCCCTCCTATACTCAGAGCCAGTCTGGAGCATAGAATAAGAGGCCTCATATCTACATATGCAGAGATATGAACAGGGGAGGAAAGAAGAGAGAGAAGAAGAGATGATAAAATAAAAAATGAATTTCAAAGAAAAGCAGTAGTCAGAATATTTTTTAGTCTATAGAATCATCTGAAGAGTTTAAACTCTTATTTGCATGGGTTTTTGGAAAAATGATTTTTTTCCTAGAGCCAAGTGGATAGTAAAGTGTGTTTTCACATAGATTAAAGTAAAAGTGATCATGGCAGCCTTTAATATTATCATAGACTGCTCTTTTGGCTTTGAACATATAGACCGTTATGGATTTAATAGATTGTAGGAGAATTCTAATTTATAAATTCAATCTGTTCAAATGAATTAGGAAAAAAAATTACCTATGCGAGAGTATTTTTCAGTGTATTTGAACGAAAGAAAAAATAACTTTGTAACGAAGTCAATAACGTATGTGAAGATTTGACTGTGAAGTACCTATTCCATTAAAAAAAAAAAAAACACTCTACTTCGTGGGTAGAAACATATAGTATACAGGAAGAACACACAAAATAGCATCACATATAACTTATAATTCCAAAAGCATGATTCTTAAATGATTGTTTTCTGACAGAAGAAAAAAAAAAAAGCCATGGCAACAAGGTCAATTGCCTGAATAACATAGAAAGTATGTGTATCACATACCACACTTCTTCAGAAAAAGGAAATGCCTCTTTCAGATCGACTTTATGTTATCTCCTTTTGCAACAGTGATTACATTCGGGTTTTACATTATGGGTGCAATGAAGCTGGAATTACTGCCTGAATAATAGATCAAAGCAAATTAGAAAGTAATTAGTTGATAGAGCAAAGGGCTACTTATCAGAATGACTTGGTTTATGGAACATAAAGGAACAGGAAACCCTTGACTTAGCTTTTGAAATAAAGAACAGGAAAAACTATATCCAAGTGCAGTGTGTCAGTAGAGAGGAAATCAACTACATCCCTTCTTTTCTCTTGCAAATTAGTTCTCTTTCTTCCTTGCTACTAAGCTTCCTAATCTGAGACTCCATTTCCCTTCATTACATATGTTTCTCTGGAGGTTGCATATTCATTTTCTGGATATTAGATACCCTATTTACCACAGCCTGTAGCCTGTAGACATTTGCTGTACAGGGTTTTTCCCCTTTCTTTTCAATGCAGAATTTTATAGTAAAAATACTAATAAAGGAAGAGAAGGATAGACTCCAGTTGAGCAGCCAGTGATTATTATACATTTAGATTTTACATTATTATTATTTAGCATATTAAGTGCCCACTCTATTATCATCATGGGTGACTTCTCAGGGGGTATCAGAGCATTCAGCTTTAAGAGGACAGACTTAATATTAGGTTGAAAATGGTTAACAACAGGCTGAAGGCCTAACAAAAACACATTTAGAAAGTCAACCGGAGGGATTTTTATTTTAATGAAAAAGAGTAAAGAAAGGCCCACTGCAGGGAGAGCAAATTTGACAAGGTTATTTAAACATATATGTGGGTTTTAACGTTTCAAAAGAGTTTTTTTAAAAATAACAGGATTTAATCTAATTTGTGGGCCTGGGCCGGAATCACAATGTAGTTGCAAGATTGTCTTAAAAAGCGAGACTCTCTTGCCAAGTAAGAGTTTAGAATAGATTCTAGGATATTTGAGTTGGATGAGGACTTAGAGATGATCTCATCTGACATCTTCATTCATTGGACATGACACTAAAGCCCAAAAATGTGAAATGAGTTCCCCAAGGCCATGCAGCTGATAAGTGATAGAACTATACTGAGAATAACCATATGATGAGCAGTTTTGCAGGTCACGTCTGTTAGCAACTTTATTTTCTCGGTCTGTAATCCTCGTAATAGACTGAGAGCAAGCATTATTGTCAGTTTACAGACAAAGAAACAGAAACTCAAAGAAATTTTATAATTTACCAAAGGTCACACAGCTGAAAAATAAATAAATAAATAAATAAATAAATAAATAAATAAATAAATAAATAAATAAATAAATACATGTGAAACAGATTTAATCTGTATGATCCAAAGATATGTCTTAACGACTCACCCCGACAGAAGGCAAAACTCTTTGCTGCTTTCCACAAGGCCTTCAGCCTTCAGTACACTGGTTTTCAGCAGATCTGGCCAGGCTCTGTCTACCAGACCTGTGCTATCATCTGTCCTCTTTTGAGTTGCTGATACTATAATCTCAACCTCCCTGACTCGATACCCTTGAACCCACCCCAGTTTCCAATTCACCTCTAATTCCTCCGGATATTAGATCCTATTCCCTTTGGCCCCTGCCTGGAATGATCCTCACCCCTTTCCTCTTTGAGGTCCAGCTCCTGAGATTCCAGCTCAGGCCAATGTACTTGGTCTGGAATCAACTGAGAGGCAGGTCAGAAGGAAATAAAATCTACCCAATTCCAAATGTGAGATGTAATGAAAAAGAAGTAGGGAAGTAGAGGCCTCAGCCACTATTAGGGGCTGGTCAGAGCTCCAGCCAGGAAACAGTAATTTAAGAACTAAAATTAAAAAGGTCCACACTAGTTTTTCAGACAGAATCACTAAGGAAAAGAGAGAAAGAGGGTGACTGCATAACCACGAAAGGGAGTCAAGGAGAAGGGGCAAATCTGGCAGCTCTGTGACTCAGCTATTGCAAGTGCCAGCGGATTCTAGGCTCAGTAATAGAACGTAATCCTAAAGTCCATCCTAGGTAGGGCAGAAGCTACTGCCTTGAGGAGAGCAGCTTCAGAACTCAGTCAGAGCTAGTGGCAGCAGGGACTATCCGTGGCCCCAGCGTTGAGCGACTGGGATAGGTAGAAGTAGTACCTTCCCTTTATCAGTCACAGCTGTCCCTGTAATTGAATTAGTCTTTGGTCTAGATAAGGTTATTATCTTTTGCTTCCAGGTATCCTTCTCATCTCTTCATGATGCTAAACAAGTCATGCCAGAATTGCCATGGTCCCTAGGACTTTTTCCTGGTCAACTTGGTATCCGTATGTTTACCTACACCTCTTTCCTTTGTATGAATGGGAGGCACCCCGAGAAAGCTGGCCACGTTTGGTCAATGCACTTAGTCACATAAAGGCCTATAGTTCCCTGTGGTTCTGTTGAATATAAGAGTCCCCACTTATATTCATCTTTCATATTATGATGTTACATTTAGTATTACCTTTCTCATTACTTGAAAAGGCCCTGGGATAGCAGGTAACATGTCAGATGTAGACTATCTTACCCATTTCAAATTGAATCTTTTCTAGTCATGATGGATCCCTCACTGTGTCATCCAGTCCCCTAGGAGAGTTCCCAGGAGATTGCCTCATCAGTCTGCAGGTGAGACCTTTTGCAGATAGTCAGCAATGATAGGACCAATCCCCCTACTTTCTTCCCATATGAGTGCCATGGTGGAGAGAATCATGGTTTTTGAATTTTCCTCACTTATATCCTGAGCCCGCCTTTTACAATCAGTATCATCTTGGAAGAGCCTTTTAATCTCTTTCAACTTTAGTCTTGTTATCTCTTAAACTGTATCTACCTCCAAATGTTGTGAAAAATAAATGAGAATTTGTTTATAACCGCAGTTTTAACTCTAAGTTTCCCTAGCGCATTAGTGTATTAATCAGTGTTCTCCAGAGAAACAGAACCAATAAAATGTATATATTTCCTATTTATTAATTAGAAGGAATTGGCTCACACAATTATGGAGGCAAGCAAGCCCCAAGA
Source organism: Pteropus medius (assembly GCF_902729225.1). Lineage (NCBI taxonomy): Eukaryota > Metazoa > Chordata > Mammalia > Chiroptera > Pteropodidae > Pteropus > Pteropus medius. Next base: position 9,533,104 of record NW_024355008.1, read on the forward strand.
TCTGCAGAGTGAGTCAGCAATCTAAACGCTCAGGGGAGCTGATGGTTTAGTTCCAGACCAAAAGCCTGCAGGCTTGAGACCTAAAAAGAGATACTGTTTCAATTCAAGTCTGAAGGCAAGGAAAAAGCTGATGCTCCAGTTCGTTGGCTGTTAGGCAGAAAGAATTTTCTCTTACTCAGAGTAGGGTCAGTCTTTTCATTTTATTCAGGCCTTCAACTGATTGGATGGGGCCCACTCAAATTGTGGAGGGGCAATCTGCTTTACTCAGTGTCCCCACTTAAATGTTAATCTCATCTAAAATCACCATCACAGAAACACCCAGAATAATGTTTGACTAAATATCGGGGTACCCTGTGGCCCAGTCAAGCTGACACATACAATTAATCATCACACCTAGTCAGCTTAAAAATGCTAAACCTGAGCCAACTTAGGTCAGAAGGTATATGGGAATAAATTCACATATGTATTTATGGTCTTTATGATGAATTTCTATGTCAGGTAGATCATATATTTTGTTATTTGGATTCACAATCAATATGCCTGAAAAAGGCCATTAATATGGCAGATATCAAAATATGGGTGCTTCCAAAGGAAATTTAAGAAACCACATCCTAATAAAACTAATTTTCATTCTTGGGTAAGTTGAATGAGAATTTAATTAAGGACAAATTAGTATGCCTATAGTATAAACTTTAAAGTCAAAGAAACAACTCTCAAAAAAAAGTGTGTCTCTATTAAATTCCTCCTATTTTAAATATGATCTAATTAAAGCATACCATGTAAATGACCCAGTAGGTATTATTTGCTCAGATTTTTCAAAAAGCTTTTTGATAAATTTCCTTATAACAGATTATTAAGGGAAAGAAGTTCCTAGAAGATAAAGGGCAGAATACTGCCAAGAGTTGCTTGTGAAAAACCACAGAAGCAATCTTAGTGAACAGCCATGGCTGAGAGAGAAGTTAATAATTTGACACCCAGGGGTCTAGCACTGGTTCTGGCATTGATCGATACAGCATATTTGATGAGGAAGAGAAATTATGAGATGAGTTGGTAGAGATAAAGAGCCTGACTCCCAAATCTGCCAGTGACTGCTTTAGGTAAGTCAAGAATGATAAAGGTTATGACTTGAATTCAGTGTTTTGGGATTTTAGCAAAAATAAAAGCACTTGAAATTCAACTTATACCAATAGTCATACCAGCATAAATAAAGTTAAATTTCTCTGACATCTCTTTTGAGAAATGAACTGGTTAAAGGAAGCTCTAACGTCTACAGGAATAAACCAGAGACAAGATACAAATGCAGATATGATATAAACCAATTGTTCAAGTAAGAAATGTAGAGGTTACCTAAGGATTTCTATAAAATTATAGTAATAAACAAAACCGATCACCGATTTTAAATGGATTTGATACTCTTTGGTTTCAATTTGAAGAAGGATTTAATTTGCAGATGGATTCAGGAAGAAGTATGGATTCATGATGAGAAACAAGGTCACTGATATAAAACTGTACTGGATTAAAGCTACTGGTAATTATTGTTGGATATTTTCATTAGCCTGCATTTCTCTAGGCCTTACCAGCCTGTGACACAAATGAATTCACATTAGCATTGATGTACAAATTTCCATGGCTAATGGTCTTTACTTGCCTAACTATCTCAAACACTTCAGGGTTTCCTGGGGTGCTGGATATAAAATTAGTAACATTCTTTTCCTGTTTTCTTGTCTGGCTCCCTAGTGACATCTTTTGTCAAAGAACTAGGAGAAAAGCATATTTCACCACCAGGTCTTGTGCCTGGATTCTCATGAGAAATCTGCATCCTTACTCTTCCTTTAGTACTTCTTCCACAACTTCTTAACCCCGATGAACTTCTGCAACCTCATGAGTCTTTATAAAAGATTGTATTTTCTAAAATTGGTCACAACATTAGTTTGGGTCCCACAAGCTCTTTCAGGGTTTTGCCACTCCTCCATCAAGAAGTAGATTCTCTTTTTCCTTCCATCAAACCTGGGCTGCTTATGGCTGTTGCAAACAATAGAGTAAGGCAGAACTGACACTGTGTGACTTGCAAGACTACATAGGATACAGCTTCCTTTGGCTCTCCCCTTTAGGACCCTGGCACTTAGAACTCAGCCACCACATTGTGAGGAAACACAAGGCACATGGAGAGGCCATGAGTTTCCACCAGCAGCCCTAGCTAAGGTTTCAGCCTACAACCAGCATCAATTCCTAGATATGTGAAAAGAGAGACCTTCCAATGATTCCAACCCCCAACTTTGGAGTTGCTCCAGCTGACACCTAGTTGAGCAGAAGTGAGTTATTCCTGCCAAACCATGCCAAAATTGCAGAAAAGTGAGCAAACAAAATGCTGTCATTGCTTTAAGCACTATTTTTGGGTGGTTTGTTATGCAGCACTACATAGCTAAAACAATCCCCCTTCATCAGAGATGCAGATATTTCAACACAAAACTGAGGAGAATATCAACATCCCCAAATCTATGAGGACCTTTGAACATAAATTCCAAGTACATGCTTGCCCAAATACTAAACATTCCTTCATTATAACAGCCTCTCGGCTTTTACTTTAGACGCTTCTTAATAAGAAGCAGCTGAAGATCCTTGGCCAGGCACCATGCTGACATAGTCATCCCACTATTTCTCCTTGAGGAACATTAACTCTAAATTCCCTCCTAGCGGATTTCTCTCTTGCATGCATTTGACTCATGTAAATAGATGCCTGAAGATTGAGGGAAGGGGCGAGGAAGTGGTCCATAATTTCAGATGGAATAACTAGATTGACTCAAAACCCCACTTCAAGTCCAAACCTACTCCCACTGTATTTTTATAAACCATTTCTGAAAGAGAAACCTTCTAAGAGGCCGTGATTTCATTCTCTGTCATGGTAATGTCATTTTATATGGGGTAAAGTGACCGGGAAATACAGATAAGAATAAAAGATCTTGAAGAAACTTTCTTGTGAGAAATGTACTTTATGAGAGTTATAAAGCTACAATGTAAGAGAAAATCAGGAATTTTAGTAACCCTTAGGAGACTCCCATGCTATCAAGATAACACCTAATGAGGTGAAATGGAAAAATTATAGAAAAAGCTCTATGCTTTATAAAACTAAGAAAAAACAGCAGCTAGAGGATCCTACACTAGATAATTAGAGAAGAGCTGAGAGAGCATTTGAAATAAAAGATCAGGAAGTGAACGATCTCTTGCTAAGAAATGAATGGGATCTAAAATCAAGTGGAAAAATGTATGTAACCATCACCTCACTCTACAAAATTATGTATGCCCTTTATCGCAAAGAACTTTCCAAACAAAAATTGCATTTTTAGGTGGTTAACTGAAGTATTCAGAATTTGAAGTCAGTACAATAATTTTATATTTTCCTTTTTGTTAACCTAATCTTACTAAGCAATACCTATTACAGACATACAGATTTATTTATATTCAAAACATATCCAAATTTTAAAAACATACATAAATATAATGGTCTATAATATCTCCTAAATCAATTTTCATACTTTCATTTTGGACTATGTTTGGCTTTACAATTTCTAAAAAAGTATGTTTTTTTCATTTTAATATCTAATTATAGCTAATAGTAACTAATTTCTAGCTATTTAGTACTTAATAGATCCAGTTGCTATACTAATTGCAAATAATATCTCACTTCATCTTTCTAACAACACTTTAAATTAAATATTATGATTATTTATTATCTCTAGACCAAAAAAACTTAAATAACTTGCTCATTCCACAGCTAGTAGAACTAATCATCTAAGGCAAGTCTCTGATCCCTTAAACCTAAATTGGACTTCTACAATAAAAATCCTCCTGCACACTGTCATGTGAACCGCACATCGAACTTCTGTGTGTAAAAATTTCCTTTACACCTCAGTTGAGGGTTAAGAATACACTACAGCTGAATCTAATTCTGATTTTTCCTATTCTTTCACTGCCTCCCTCCCAGAAAAGAAGCTAGTTCTCTTTTCTCTCCCCTGTAACAATCACCACAGCATTCTGCCTCAGTGGTCTGGATTTTCCAATATTCCATAGGAGTGTGATCCAGGACTCAGGATTTGAGGGGTATTGGGAAGAGGAATTTAGTTCTGGAAAAAAAAAAACTTTCATGCCAACTCTCACCACACCATGCCTTTCATGCCTCAAAACTCTGCCAACCTCCAACCTTCTCTTTTGCTTTTTTTATTTACTTAAGAAAATATTCTAAATATGTTTCAGCCAATGCCATGACACTGTATTTTACTTTCCTCTTATTTAAAAGGTCAGGAAATTTGGCTTTTAGAAAAGGAAGTAATGGTAGGTGAATTCCAAACACAGAAACATCTAACTGCTTTGGGCAGAAAGGACATTCCAGTCTGTGGAGTACTCAGTGACTGGCTTTACATTATCAGCAGTGCCAGAGACTTGAAAGTAATTGAAATGTGCCTTTTGCACAATATGGGATGGATTTTTTGTCTTAATCTTTTCTATTAGCTGGAACAAATAATCTTTAATGTTCTATATATTTTAATGATTGAAAATTATATTATTTAATGTGCTCTCAGGCAACATTTGTAGGGTGACTGATTTAATCATTAAGATATAACTAACAACAAAAACTCACAAATGAAGGAATATTATCAAACGACTTTGTAGACTTTTGGGGAAGATATGAGTGAGGTTGAGTATTCACTGAGAGTAACATTAATCTTTCTCATGAATCTTTGCAAAGCAACCTTGCAGCTTGTCCCATCAAGAGGATAAATCCATATATATTCTCTACCCTTGTATCTATACTGGACTATGGCTCCACTGATCAATGAAACACGGCAGAAGTAATGCTGTGCCAATTCCAAGCCTACGCCACAGAAGGCCTGGCAGCTTCCCCTTTAATTCTTGAGACCAAAACCAGCCACCATGAAAAATAGCTCAGGCTGCACTGCAGAATAATGAGAGATCCTCTGGAGAGAAAGATCTCAGCCATGAGCCTTCTCAGACATAGAGTAGATGAGGTCACATTTGGCTCTCCAACTCCAGCCCAGCTGACTCCTCTGAGTGATACCAGACAAGAGCATCATAAGCATCCCACAGCCAGACCTGTGAGACATAATAAAACATTGCTTTAAGACATTAAATTTTGGAATAGTTTATTATCCAGCAATGGATAGTCAATACAATAGATTAAATTAATGCAAAAATAAGTTTGGCTCTTGTTGCCTTAGCCCTCAAATACCATTAATTAAAAGTTCTTCTCAAAGTTTAATACTGCCAAGAGTAGTTAGTCCCCCTGTTTATGTTGACAGGTCAATAGGCATTCTTGTTTAGTGTCAGATGAGACCAGATATTAGGCCTTACTCTTATCAATATTAATAAAGAAAAAACATTGATATCTTAGTTCCATCTTGATTACTTTGCCTAAAGGAATTCCTCTATTGCAGACCATGTTTTGGCTTTGATGAAAGTATTTTTTTTCTCTGAAACACAAATGTCAGATTTTCCCACATCCCTCCAATGAACGGATAAAAGGGAGACCCCTTATCCTTCTAAATCCCATCCTAAGCCTAAATGCTTTCACTGAAATTAGGTTAAAATTCAAAACCTTTAAGATAAAATTCAAAACCTTTAAGATAAAGCCATGTTTCATGAAAAAAACAATACTGTAAATACTACAGAAAGTGTAAAAAAAAAACCAAAAACCTTGTTCTGAATATAATTTACAATCCCTTCACACTTGAGCCAACTGTATCACTTAGGTAAGAACTAAATTCAACTTTGAAGGGTCACTGATTCAATGTTCTTTAAATGCTATTTTTAATCCACTGATGTTTTCTTTCCTTCCCTTATGCCTTATTTTTCCCCAATATTATAAAAGTTAAAAATTCCTCAGCCTAATAATGACTTGGTTAAGAAATATTTTATTTACATACTTGGAATTTTGAATGAGAGGATAATTTAATTTTTCTTTCTAATAATCTTGTGTAGTGGTGTGATGGTAAATGTTTAATAAGCAGTCTTTGGAAAGAAGAAATGTGTGCATATACATGCGTACATAATTTTCTATAGTTTTAGTGACATGAAAGATGTATAACACACAATTTAGAAAAACAATACACAAAATACTATTTGTTGTAAATTCTGGGGAGCTAGTTGATTCTCACAGAATGCTTTCATTAAGTTTTGCTAGTCTTTTATCCATAGCCAACCTATACGCAATTCAACCATGATTTGACAAGTGAGGTTGCATCCCAGTACAGTAATTCTTTTCCCAACAAATTTAATATCATTAAATGTGATATGTGATATATGATTAAACTAATTCTCACTTTGTACAAATTCTAACCTCTTTCATCTTCAGCACTAGACACGGCATACTTTTAAGTTTCTTCACTAACATTTTCTACCTTACTTTCTTAAGTCTAGACAAACAACAACACAATAAATTAAACCTTTATTATAGCATTTGCTGATATCCATGGTGTAAATACTCTCACCATGGCTGGTTTTAAGCTACCACTGTGACATCACTGAATTCAGAGTTGGAAAGATAGATGTAGTAGCACACCATTAAATAGCATTTTCACATTCAAAGATGTTAGTAACCTCAAGAAATCATTAAAATATTTAGAAAGTGATAATATTTGAAAATGTATTACTTTTGTTTTTAGCATAATTTATTTAATGTTAACTCTATATAATTTAATGTTTAAATAATGACTATAATTAACAGCCAGTTTGTAAAATCTTATGAGCCTGTATGAGCTGGGTCCAGCATACACTGTTTAAGTACAGTTGAGTGAAGGTTGTTATTTTTATTTTAGTTTCTAAAGAAACAATTTCTCATTAAGGCCACCTCTATAGTATAGTTAACCCTAAGCAGAGAGGAACAGGACAAGAAAACTAAATTTAGAGAAGGAAAATTTACAGGCTTGTATGTAGTTATGAAATACTTTTTTACCTTAATCTCTTCTGTTCCTATTTTCTTATCCTGTTTTTTGTAGACATAAAAAATGAATGGGTTCTAACATATATAAAAATCTGTTCTATCATAAGCTTTATGTTTATTTGGCTATGATAGCTATGATTCTTAAAATATAGTTTTGTTTTTGATTATCTCAAGTGAAAAAAAAATCCTAAAATAAGGAAATAAAGATAAGCAATTTGAATTTAGGAAGAAGAATGATATTTAAAAGAAAATCAGGAAAAATATTTAAAGTAATTTATTTCAATATTAAGGCATCTCCATTTTAATCTAATCAGAGTATAGCTCCAGGCAGCGGTCATTCCTCAGATAAAGCAGCCTCCAAGCTGACGGACCCATGATTCCAGAGACCTTTGCACTAATCAGATTAAAAATTCTCCCAATTCCTAATGCCAGTCTCCAGGACAGAGACTGTTGAAATGAATACCATCTAAACTCTAGTAATGTAGTTATGCCCAGGAGAACTAAAGAACTCATTAACACATCAGATTAATATTCCATTTGGCTGCTAAAGTATGCAGTGAATGCTCTCCTGTATTTACTGTGCAGACTCTCAGAACCTCCACTAAGACAGTACATATTTGAGCCTGAATTTTTACACTTGACTCAGGTTAAGTTTCTAAGTGGTAAGCTAAGCACTGATTTTAGGTAGATTTCTTTATTTCCTTGGTTTTATTTGACGGCTGGCATGGTTTCTCTGAGACCTTTGAAAGCAAAATACTTTCTGTGCTAGAAAGTCATTTATGGCCTTTCTCTTAATTTTTCGTGATTTAGTCTTTGTATGTCTTAACAACCCCCTTCTTAGACTATAATCTCTTTGAGAGAAGGAGTAGTGCCTTATTCTGTCGCCTGTCTTCTGAAGGCTTTAGCAAAGTATATTGCACAAATCATAATCAATATTCTTTCTGTAAGGTATTTTATAGGATCTATGTAAGCAAGTCCTGAGGTCTTTGTCTTCTACTTTAGAGTTTCACAAGACTAAAGAAAACCGGACACATTGGTTTCCCTTATGTCTATGTAAAACAAGTAAATCAATCAAGCAAATAAATCTGGTATTTATTTAAAAGACTTTTCCCCATAATATATATTTTTTAATTGTACAAGAAGGTAAAGCACAGTATCGAGAACCAGAAATTTCCAGCAGGTCAGTTGGCAAGTGTCAAAAACAAAGTTATAAGAAAGCATAAACCACCTTCAGTGATAAATTAAGCGAGTAAAGTTTTGAAAATTTTATATGGCAAATATTGCAATTGATGAATTCAAGAAGTACGTTTAGAGAATTTTGCCTCTTCCCCTTCAGTTTGTATTCTTAAGAAAAAGAATGCTTTCTATACATGCTTATCTCTTATATGAAGCTCTGAGGACACAAATGTTAGTAAAATATTGTCCCTACCTTTCAGGAGCCATAGTCAAGTGAAAAAAAGAACTTCATCCCTGGTTGGGGAGAAACTACCAACATTTCTGTGTGAAAGCAGAAGAAAAGCAGCCAAAATCTATTGAACATTTACTCAGTGCTAGACACTAGCTAGGTACTTTGTGCATATTTTCTTATTTACTACTGTGCTTATTGTGTACCACACATTGTGTTAGCTTTTGTGCCTGTGAGTCTTATCTTCCAAGTGGGCTTATAAACTCCTGTCTTTAAATTATTTATGCTCTTTATATTCTTTGAATTGGGGGATAAACTTTCCATGGCACCTTAGGAAAGTAAGTAAAATCTCAGTAAAACATTTTCCAAACTAAATTCTAGTTTCTAGTGTTCAAAGAATTGCTTCTTTTATCTTCTTTAGATTTTTTTCTTCATTTTTCATTTTCTATAGTTTTTTTTATCAATTCTATGCCAAATTCTCCTTTTAAAGCCCCCAATATCCCACCCACCTAATATAGTCTCCTCATATTTGTGCATTCATATGCAGTTTCATGTTTTATCTGCCATTACTCCTATAATACTAGATACACATTTATTGCTTATATCTACTTATTCTTCTAAATATTTTTTTTATTTTTTGAATCAAACAATATACAATGACAAAGTATTTAAGAGGAGATTTAATGCTTGTGTGAGAATATTACATCAGAAATATTACATAATAAATTGGTCAGCTTTTGCTACACAATAATCTTGCATATCAAACTACCCCAAACTCAATGACTTACAAATATTTACTTTTCTTGCCAATGGGTCTATAAGTTGACTGGGTCATCCCTGCTTTGGATTGAAGTTTGGACTTTCAAGACTTCACCACGTATATCCATTCTAGATCACTCTAAGCTAAAGGGACAATGGCTTCTCAGAGCATGTGGGTTTTTGTTGCTGTTGTTGTTGTTGTTGTTGTTGTTGTTGTTGTTGTTGTTTAATGACAAGTCACATGAGTGAAAGAGTAAACTCTAAGGTCTCTTATGGTCACATCCTTCTTCATTCTATCCACCAAAATGATCTCATGATGGAGACTAGATTAATGAGTAGAAAACATATGCCACAAACTGTTATGCATAGTAAGATCACATGGAAGAATATGCAGACTGGGGAAACATCCAATTCATTTATTCTCATTTACCCATTTATTCTCTATATAAGGAATTGTTAGTACCCTCTTATAAACCAGAGTAAACTGAGGCTCTGAGAAATCAAAGAAGAAACCTAAAGTCATGTAGAAAATGAGAGCAAAAGTAAGAATTTGAATAAGGTGTAGTCTTGACTTCATAGCCCACATATTATTTTCATGATTTCAGTAAACACTCATATTGCTAGTTTAAAAAGAAAAGTTGAGATTTCTTAGGTGATGGAGCTCTTTTGCTGTAAAATGGATAAAGATACAAAAACAAATGAAGGTACTCACAGTGCATAGTATCAAACACTCTTCTGTTGTTAGCTCTAGGAAAAAAAAAAGGAAAGAAATTGACCTCAAAGTTACTCTCTTTTCCATTGTTATATAAATTATCTATTGTGGCTGCAGTCCCTGGACTCCATGCAGCATATAATATTAATTAGCCATGTGTAGTGGCTCAAAATAATGTCTTTTATGATGTTTGTAAAGTTAATTTAACTTTCTCTTTCTAGCTAAAGAAGGCAACTGGAGTAACAATGGTAGTAATTTTAATGCAGTTCTTTGGTAAGAAAAATTAGAACCAATAGAAAGTGAATTTTGAACTGATTTGCTTTTCATTAATGTTCTTTGAATTGGGGGATAAACCTGTTATGACCAATAGTCATGTTGCATGACCATTGAGAGTGAGAAGGTCACCCTGGGCTAAGGCATCCACCCAAAATAACTTTTCTCCATGAATGGGACTTATGCCCATTACTTTGGCTCCTAAGCAATGTTCTCTAATATAAATTTGTCAGATCTTTAAAATCACCTTGGGATGCTTGTTAAAATAAGATTCACAGGTACCTGTGAATATAACCTGGAGAATCTGACTCAGTGGCTAGAGTACACTCTGGAAACTTGAATTTTCAATAATGGTCCTGATGATTTTCATGGTCAAATAAGTATGAGAGTTAGTACATTAAAAAATTGAGTAGGTTGAGGGAAGAATTTATAGACATACCTTGTTTTATTGTACTCCACTTTATTGCACTTTACAAATATTGTGGTTTTTGTTTTTTTGTTTTTGTTTTTGTTTACAAATTAAAGGCAAGATCCTCCACCAGCAAAAAGATTATGACTTGTTTTATGGTGCTAGTATGGAACTGAACCTATAATAACTCTGAGGTATGCTTATGTACCAATCCTCTATGATCTCTTCAGAAGATAGAAGCAGAGACATTACTTTCTAACCTAGTCTATGAGGCTGACCTTACCCTAATACCAAAACCATGGCAAGATATTACAAATAAACTACCAATCAACATCTCTTATAGATAGAAAAATTCTCAACAAAATATTAGCAAATCAAATCCAACAATGAATTTTTAAAAATATTAATGCACCACCAGCTAAGTGGGATTTATCTTAGGTATGCAAGACTGTTTCAACTTTTGAAAATTAAATAATGTAATCCACCACATTAACAAATGAATAAAGAAAAATCACACGATAATATCAATAGATGCAGAAAAAGCATTTGACAAAATTCAATACCTATTCATGATAAAAACTCTAAGTAAACTATGAATAGAGGAGAACTTTCTCATCTTGATATAGACTATCTACAAAACCTGCAGCTAATATTGTACTTAATGGTGAGAAACTTAAAGTGTTTTCACTAATGTCAGATACAAGGCAATCTAGTTCTTTCTCACCACTTCTTTCCAACATTGTGCTGGAAGTCCTTGCTAATGCAATAAGGTAAGAAAAGGAAATAAAAGGTATACAGCTTGAGATGAAACAGTAAACTGTCTTTGTTCACAGATAACATGACTGAACATGTAGAAAATCCAAAAGAACTAACAAAAAAAGAAAAAACAAAAACAAAAATAAAATAAAAACTCCTCAAACTAAAAAGCAATTATAGTAAGGTTTCAGGATACAAAGTTAATATAAAAAGTAAGTTGCTTTCCTATATATCAATAATGAACAAGTGGAATTTGAAATTAAAAACACAATACCATTTAAATTGGAACTCAAAACTGAAATGCTTAAATATAAATATAAATATAACAAAATAAATATAGACATATATATGGAAAACTATAAAATTCTCATGAAAGAAATCATGGAATTAAATGGAGAGATTCCATGTTCATGGATAGGAAGACTCAATATTGTCAAGATGACATAACTTCCCAAATTGATGTATAGATTCCATGTAGTTCCACTCAAAATACTAGCAGGTTATTTTTATGGATATTGACAAACTGATTCTAAAGTTTACATAGAGAGACAAAAATTCCAGAATAGCCATCACAATGTTGAAAGAAAAGAACAAAGTTGGAAGACTGAAACTATTCAACTTTAAGACTTACTAAAAAGCTACAATAATCAAGTCAGTGTGGTACTGGCAAAATGATCAATGGAAAAGAATAGAGAACCAAAAAATAGACCTATATAACTACAGTCAACTGATCTTTGACAAAGGAGGAAAGACAATACAATGGAGCAAAAATCATCTGTTCGACAAGTAGGAATGTAATAATTGGATATACACGGAAAATGAATCTAGACATAGACCTTAAACCCTTCACAAAAATTAACTCAAAATGGATCATAGACCTAAATTTAAAGTGCAAAACTATAAATTTAAAGTACAAAACTACTAAAACATATGATCCAGGGATCGAGCGTCTTTATTTTCACCCAAAGGAGTTGAAAACATATGTACACTAAAACTTGCACACGGATGTTTACAGTAGCTTTAGTTACAGTTGCTCAAACTAGGAAGCAACCAAAATATCTTTCAGTAGGTGAATGAAGTAATAAACTAATAAACATGCACATAGTGGATCACTATTTAGCATTAAAAAAAATAAGCTATCAGCCAAAAAAAGATATGGAAGATTCTTAAATGCTTATTACTAAGTAAAAGAAGCCAATCTGTAACAGCTACATATGCTATGATTCTAACTATATGACATTCTGGAAAAGGTAAAACTATGGATACAATAAAAAGATCAGTGGTTGTCAGGGCTGAGGATGGAAGAAGAAATGAATGGGCAAAGGACAGAGGATTTTTAAGGCAGTGAAAATATTTTGTCTGATATTATAATAATAAATAGATACCATCATACATTTGTCCAAATCCATAGAATCTACAATATCAAGAGTGAACGCTAAGATAAACAATAGACTTTGGGTGATTATGGTCATGCTTGGTAAAAAATCTACTGTTTTGATGAGTGATATTGATCATGGAAGAGGCTATGCATCTATGGGGGCAGATGGAAAATCCTATACCTTCCTCTTAATTTTACTATAAACCTAAAAGAGCTCTTTAAAAATAGCCTTTTTTCAAAGCTAAAAAAAAAAAAAAAAAACAACCATAAAAACTGAATGGTCATGATTTATGTTAAATGGTTTCTTCTTATAGCATTTAGAATTGAGAGGAAAGCTCTTACTTTAAAAATTCGTTTTATGTTATTCTTAAGGACTCTCCATTTTCTAACTTCAAAATTATAATGTAAGTGCATTTGGAATTGTGATTCTATTTGGGGAAAGTCATAAAATTTTGAAAATTTCAAAATTTTTTTCTTTATATCCAATTGTTTAAACTATCAAACTTCATTCTCTCCATTTTTTTTTTTTAATTGCTCCATCCTTTGCATCTTGTTCCAGATTCTCCTACAGCATCTCTTGACTCTTCAAACTACATTGATGCAAGTAACTACACTTGGTTGGTCTCTGCCCTGTGCACTACATCCCTCCTTCAGATAACAGCAACTGCCTCTTTCTCTGAATTCTCTCTCAACTAATTGAGACCATGAGCTTCATTAACTCAAAACTAATAGAGAAACAGGAAAACTCCATGGGATGACAAGTAGTTCTATATCTGCAAAAGGAGAATTGGAAAATACCATAATTATGTCAGGATTATATTGAGATTAAATCTAAGGTAAAGCTCAGATTGAGTTTATTCTTAAACCAAATCTTTTGCGGCTATTTGTGGACTGTGTGTATAGTCCACTAAATTTTGAAATGAGATCATGTATTTTTCATTAGCAGAAATTGTAGTGAGTATTTGAATTTGGCTTAATTGCTTTTATAAAATGCTTATCCAAATGGTCCTTTTAGGACCATTGCATCCAGCTATAACTTGATCATACCTTAGCATGTGTCATCATGAGCATATTTTTGTGAATGGCAAATTATCTTGAATGATAGGAAGCTGAAATCTATTTTCTATTTTAGCTACTGATTGGCTGCCACTATGGTCCAGTCTTCCAAATTTTTCTGCCTGTTTTTTTGGCCTGCAATGTAAATGAGCTGATGTAAAACACATTTGCTTTAAAACAGCTGTCTTCAAAAGTCTAAGCATAATCATGGGTGATTGTTATCCAAGCAGTTTAGAAGCAGTTGGAAAAGTCAGTTATATCTTTCCATTTTTAGCAGAAGTAACATAAATAGCAATGTTGTGTCCAAGAAGTAATCTTGATAGTATATCTTTTCTTTTCATTCTTCTTTTTGCAGTCCAAAAGATTTTTCTTTATTATCATTATACCACAAAGTCATAGGAAATAAGACATTCTTTAAAATTTCACATTAGCATGAAAGAGATTGATAAATCATTGACACTCCCCAAAGGTTATAACCCTAATACCTGTATCATTGTGGCCATGGGTACGTTGTGTGGCAACCAACAGTGTCTGGCACACTAAAAATGAGTTTTATTTTGTTTTGTTTCTTTTTTCTGAATACTCTTTCTGACTGAAAATCTGTCACCTTGAAGGCTGCATTTACTTCTTATTTATGTATCTGTCTATTTAATGTCCTATCTCATTACTTAGGAAAATGTACACAATTAAAAGGGATAAAATAAAATTTAAATTAAACAGTGAATAAATGAAAGAAAATGGAAGGGAAAATAAGGCAAAACCAGGAACTAAATTATTGCATGAAAGACTTTCCTTGTCTTATACATTTGCTAAAATTGGGACATCGATTTGCCCCTGAGAATTTTAATAGCTACCCATTGGTCTGACTTTTGCTCCATAGAGCTATACATAATAAATCAGTCCCTTTACAAGGAAGTCCCTCAGAGATGGGACAAAAAAAAAAAAAAAGTTCTGAGTCCTCTAGGCTAAATCAGAATGAATAATCTTACCCATTGCCCAAAATTAATTTTCTTTACATTCGTTAGAAAATTCTAGTCTGTTCTATTGCTTCATGGCTAAAGGACTCTAGGGCATTTGATTGCCTAACCTCATTCAATTTATTTTTTTTTTAAAGTAGAACACATTTACATGGAATTGAGCCATTTGTGGGTGAATAATGAAATTGACAATAACAAGGCTATTGTGGTAGCAAAATCCACCTTTAAACTTTGTATGCTGACCTAGGAGAGGTCAGGGCCCATTTTTATATTCCCTCCTAGTAATCCACAATAGCCTGCACAAATTCAGGTCATTTTACTACTAGGAACTTAAGTAGTTATTGATATTCTTTCCTGGCTTGACAGAATTATATTGAAACCATTCAGACATCCTATTTGACTGTTAATTGCGCTAAGCTTTTCTCTCCCACTACTCTGAATTTAATCCCTCCAAAGCTTGGCATTCAGTGAAGAGGAAGACAATGTCAGACAAGGACTCTCCCTCAGAAAGAACACAGAAGTGTCTGAACTCCTGTATTCAAACCTTCAATGAGCATCACTGGGCATCCTTGAGCAATAGAAAGTACAAAATCATTTAATCTATGGTCAATAGAATCAGATTCCACCTCAGTCTTTAAATTTTGAAAAGGTTTAGAATATATTCAAGCCTATCCATAACCCCATCAAGCTACTACCACTGTAGGCAGGAAACAGTCAGTGTTTCTGTCTTCAGTGATCCCACAACATATCAGTCTGAACCACATACCATCTGGCAGCTTCAATATGTTTAAATGTCCCTTGAATTCAAGTAGCAATTATGCATCAGCCAGCTGTGATCTTCATATAATTCATCACCACATTCTACTCAGAGATCATTTGATTAGGTGTCCCAGAAAGATTCAAGATGAACCAAAGACCTCAGAGACCAGAGGTAAATATGCTTCCTATGATTGATTCCAAAGTAATTAAAATTTAAAAATCCCAAGAGATGAAAATATTGGTATGGCTGCATTGTGAACTAACAATAAGCCTCCTAAGTATCTTGTTATTATCATAATAGCTTTAGCATCAAAGATGTCACAATAGTGCCTCCTGGAATTTACTTTTACCTCTAACCTATCAAAAATGAGTGACTTGGAGTTCTAACATTATTTTTGATAGGCAGAATGGCAATGGTACCCATAGCAAGTAAGTTAGTATTCAGTCATCCTGACGATAAGTTGCAAGGGGAGCCCAGAATTTAAACACTGCTCTTGTATCTCGTTTTTGGCCCTGGACCCCTGGCCTTCTTCAGCATCCAGTTGCCAGAACAATAAGACACCAGTTTTTCATACTGCCATGTAAATGTAACTATTTGAGAGATAGCCACCATACCTCTGACCAAGAGACTATCAGGCTTTTAATATTCTTTAAGATACTTTGAAAAATTCTACAAGTACAAAGATGAAAAAAAATAATAAAAATAAAATAAAATAAAGCAATCAGCATTCAAAGAAAAGAAATATAACTACATAAGAAAGGAATGTCCAAATGAAAGGCAAGGTATAACACAGAGCATGAGTTTGAGTGGCTGGTGAAATATACACCAAAAAAAAAACTTGAACTTGATACCAAGACATGTATATTCTGTGAGTCACAGGGATTGTGACATTGCAACTGTAAAAAAAATATGAAATTTTTGTAAACAACTTGGATATATAGTAAACAATGCTTACTTCTCATAATGATGTAAGCATGTTTTTCCTTTTTTTAATAAAACTTTTAATATTAATCTATGGTCAAATTACAGATGTCTTCAAACGACTGTCATTATAAAGTTTCCAGGAAAAAGCAAAGAGACTAGGCAAAGGAATTATGTTCTCTTATGGAGAAAAAAGTATTCTATCTGACTGATGGAATAAGAAATAAATATTTATGTGGTTAGAAGTTGAAATGAAGGAATGGAGAACAGCAAAACACACATACTAGCAATAAGATGGAGAGAGATGGGTAAATGAGAAAATTCGCATCTCCTATAGTAGAAGGTATAATTTCTAAAGTAAGTATATCAAGTAGTAGTTATATTAGTAACATGGTTAAAATAGAGGCAACCACCACATGAACTAAATAGAGAAATGATTAGAAGTAGTTGCTTCTGGGGAATGGAGCTGGGAATGGAGAAGGACAGAGTAGTGGACAGTTACTTTTTCATTATAAAAAATTCTGTATTATTAGTATGTAAATAGCCACGTAACTAGATGTTTTCAGTGCTATCCTTGCTTATTTACTCTGAATTCAACAGAAATCCAGATAGCAGCCAGCAATGAACTAAAAACTGAAGAAGTACTCAAGAACTTCTTCTTAAAAGTCATAGGATAAGCCTATAATACTTACATTAAGTGTGTGTTTGGGTTTTTCCATTTAAAAACTTCATATATTTTCTGATTTTAAATAAAGACAGAGTTAAATTTTGCCTAAAGTTATGTGTCACCACATTTAGTACAAAACTTTCAAGATCTACAAGCCAGTTTGTGCTTCCAACAACCCCCTCACAGTTTTTCTGCAATGAAATGTGATTCCACTCTGCCAGACCCTGACAAAGATTTTTGTTTAAGAACATAAAGATAGTGATGATATCACCATTTCTTTGCTTGTACAGTCAATGGAGAATGCAAACCTCAAGTCCAAGTGATTTGACTCAAATTTAGTATTTGATTTGCTAGACCCAGACTCACAATAATAATAGCTATCCTTTATTGAACACAATTATGTGCTAAGCTCTCTAAATGGCTCATTTATTCTCATATTGTACTATTTTTATACCCATTTACCAGTAATTAAATCGAGGAACAGAGAAATCAATTTCTGACTAGCAAGTGGTAAATCTAGAATCTGAACCCAGAGATCACTTCCATAACCCAGGGTCAGATTGGAGGAAACCTAATCATTTAGAGTAAATTCTTCATTTAATAATGGAGGAAAGCCTGGATAGAAGAAGAAAATTAACTTGTCCAAAGTACACAGCTGGTTAGTGACACAGCCAAAACTAGAACCCACATATTTTGGCTTCCAGTTCAATTATCTTTTAACCACAGAAGGTCAGAAAATGTTAAACTTTTTGAGATTCTGCAGTCCATCTGGGTTTTTGGAGTGCCAAAATTGTAAGTTTCAAAACTAAGTTAACTTAGGATCTGAGGATACTTAATACCACCACACTTTCACACTCGGCAGAGCCATGAGATTTCATGGAAAATTACTGCAGCAAATGGTATTACAACCTTCCATTTTCAACAGCACCACCACACACACATACACACACACACACAAATCATTTTTCTAGTTTGGTAGGGGTACCTCAAAGAAATCAAATTATTTGTTTTTCAGATGGCTTCAGTTTTGAAGAAACATTTCTTGGAATTGACTCATGGTTGGAACCAAAAGTGAAACTTGTATACAGGATAATTCATGCATAGGAAAATGAAAACACAAGGTCAAAAATTGAATCCAGGCCATTTTCCATTGACTCCTACTTTATGATATTCTTAAACTGTTGGTTAACTCAGCAATGCAGCTCACACTTGTGGCTTTATTTCCTAAAGTATGATGTTACGAGGGAAAAAAAATTGTGGTAAAGATTTCCATATTTATACATAAGAATTTGAAATATCAGAAACAACAAATAAACGCAAGGAAATCACAATGAAGAGGGAATTACTCTTTCAAAAAAATCCTCAAATGGTTCTTTATTTGCATTATTAACCATTGCAGTGAGCATGCAAATTTTCACCGTAAGAAAAGATTTGTGAAAAGAAAGTTTGCAATTAATTTAGCAATGGCATTAACATAAGATCTGGGAAAAACTATTCCTTGCTAAAAAGGAAAAAAGAAAGGGAGTGGAATTATAAGAGATTTCATGTAGTTGTCTCTCTTTTCTGGGAATCTGACAAATGGATTGAGAGAGTCAGAGAATGGACTGGGAATTGCATAAAGAATACCTAAACAAAGTATTTTCGGTAAAACAATTTCTTTTTGAAAATCTCTGTTAGGCTTTGGATTATGCCACTAAGCATTTACAGCTCTCAGAAGTCCATGTATCTTCTGCAGATTGCTTGAAGGAAAGAAAAAGAAAAAGAAACTAACAAGGTTGGTTATGCTTCAAGGAAAGCAAAGCAAAGTTATTTCC
The DNA here is from genome assembly GCF_902729225.1 of Pteropus medius. Taxonomy (NCBI): domain Eukaryota; kingdom Metazoa; phylum Chordata; class Mammalia; order Chiroptera; family Pteropodidae; genus Pteropus; species Pteropus medius. The sequence goes on from NW_024355008.1 coordinate 9,551,946, forward strand.
AGACCTGATTCAAATGCAGCCTCATAGAACATGAAATATCAGCTGCTGCCAAGAAGCTGTCTTAAAAATCTAGGTACACCTAATACTTCCAAATACACGAGTCTTTAAAATATTATTTTCTCTTATTTATTATAGCATCTTATTCTCTTGTTGTCTAATCAAAACCCTGTTTGAGATATCTGACTGTATGGAAGACTACTAATAAAAGTGCCTTAAATTGGCTTAGGCAGCAAATCAACAAAAGAAGCCATTTGCTCCTTCCTATTCTGTCTTCCAAGATTATGAATATTGACTTTTAAATAGTTGGATACCCTATGAAGTTTTTCCTTCAGTGCAAGAAAAAAAAAAAAATTTCTACTCTGTTTCCATCCAAAAGAAGTAATAATTGTTGAGAGCAAACAATGCAGACTGGTTGGCTCATCAGCTGAATTTGGTCCATGGAGAAATATATTACTGGGTCTAAGTATCCAGTTCACTACTGGTCTCACCAAGTCCAACCTACACTTTTATGCTACCTGCCTGTTGTTTTTAGACATTTAAATTGGTGTTTCTTGTTAATGTGCAGACATTCTTCTTACAATTCTAGATTTAAAAGCTCTTAGATAAATAAAGTTACTAAAGATAGTTTTAAACTTGGAGAAAACTAGTCAAAGAGAAAAAATCTTAAGCCTCTAAGCTTATGCTCCTTTCCAGTATGTTTTCCTTTCTGTCTTCATCACTCTTCTTTATGTTCCAAAATAGGCAGATTTCAGTGTCTTTGATTTTGCCTTTCATAGGAAGCGTTTCTTGACTCTTAAATTCCACATAAAACTTATCAAATCATTGTCCTAATCCCTAAACAAACTAAACATCTGGTTCTCAACATCTACTCAAATAGATAAAATTAATAAACAAGATGTTAGTATACTATGTTCCTCATTCACATAACTTAAGTGAAGTAGAACAAGGAACCTTTAAAAACACACATTATTACCTCAAAGGACTTTCACAATTTTAAAAATTGTTGTAAACCAGAAAAGGAAATATTTTGTCAGAAGCAGTAGGCCTATCATTGGCCTTTCCTGCTTACGTAAAATGCAAGGAGAATGTTTCCAAATAATTATTTTCTGCTAATGATGGAAAATGAGATCAAATGTTTTGTTCATAACGAACAAAGCAGAAACTTTCTCAACATAATTTCATTTTAAAAAATAGGTCATTTGGTAGCTACCAAATGACCTATTTTTAGCCCACATTTGGTGACAAAAGCTCTTCTCATGTATTTGCAACAGATGGAAACTCCATGCGATGGCATTGGTGTATTTGGTAGAGGAGAGAAAAAAACTTGTGGACAAGCACCCAAACTTGACAAGCACCATTTTTTCACAAAGAAAAAGATATTATTTCCCAGATAGATCTTATTAGAAAGGCCACACTTTCTTTGAAACAAACTATTGACCAGTGAAGGAAATGTTTACTCACAGTAATAGAATCGTCTTTATATTGTGTTTCAATTTGTTTAGCAGTTTTCAAATATTCCGTAAGCAACAGGACAGTTTGAATCTCTATGATTATATTGTCCTAGATGGTGAAAGGAGGTCTTTTTCCTGGAAAACTTACAGTCTCCTTGTGGGGGGAAAATATATATATATATATATATATATATTTGGAAACAGATTATTCTGTAAGCAAATGCTTATTTAGTACCACTAGGTTCTACTAAGGTTCTAAGAAGAGATAAACTAAGGTGGCCTGGAACATTCACCTACCCTAAAAGTTGAGAACTGGCAAGTCAATACATATATAAGAGAGTACTCAACAACTAAAAGAAACTTTGAACCCATAATTTTTGACTCACTTTTACCTGTTTCCTTACCTCTACTCTAATGACTTCCATACCAATCATGGGTTCTAGATTCTATCTCTCTTGGTTTCCCCGTCTCTATTTACTATTTTCATCCTTGACACAGGTTCCAGCTTAGATATTCACTGTTTGCTGCAAGATTTTAAAAAAACTAACAAGAAGTAACTTTTATGTCATCATTGTACATGTATTTTAATATAATTATCCTGTACTATATCAAATTTATAGTTGTTGAAACTTTAATCAATTAATCGCTCAAGGTAATATAGCTAGAAAAAGACAGACCTAAGATCAGAACTCACATTTTTTTGATTATGAAAGACACATTCTTTCTACTCTATTGTGATGCCGTCCTGTTGATATGGAAGACACATTATTCATTGTTCCTCCAAATTCCTACTCCAAAGAGAACCTCAATGTAGCAGAGAAGACTAGAGATGTAAGCAGAAGTGATATCAGTTTTTATCTTAAAAATTTACATGAATTTCACTTCCTATTTCATAATACATTTATACTTTTTATTATATAAATAATTTTATGTCTTCATGTAAATTGATATCTTGGAGCATGTGATGTGTTCACACTGTGTTTTTGCACACCCCTAGAAATCTCCTTAGGGATACAGAGACCCTGATTTAAGAATTTATGGTCATTAGTGGTATGTGGAAATGGAAAAAAATTACAATTCAAGGTGTAAAGAGAGCACTTTTTCAATATGATTTTTCATAAGCTAGAAACAATCTTACATAAACTTTTCTTTACAATTAGAAAAAAATGGAAACACTTCCTAACTATTTAGGCAAGTATAACTTATTGTTCTTAAATCTGCCAAAGACATTAAAAACAAATCTAAATCAGCCGAGTGAATAAGCAAACTCCAGGAGCCCAAGGATAGTCCTCTAAAGAGTCAGTCTCAGGTACAACCATTAGAAGCAAACGTGTCCAGAACCTGGGGGAGAAATGGATAGAAACAGTAATTAGAATCTAGGGGGTTCTGCGCAGAATACCAAGAGTGTCCACATTGGCACTCCACCAAAGAAAATATCCAAATGGTCACTGGGTAGATGAACTAAAGTTTTTCAGCCTCATCTGGGAAATCCAAATTAAAACCCAGTGAGATACCACTTCACACCAACAAGAACAACTAAAACTAAATAGATTAATAATACCAAGGGTCACCCAGAATGTGGTGAACTGTGGTGAACTCATACACTGCTGCTGGGAGTGTAAATTAAAAAAGCTGGGTGGCGATACCTATGAATGCTGGGCCTGCACATACTCTCTGAACATGTCATTGCATTCCTGGGTGTATGTTCCACAGAAATTCATAAATATGTTTACCAAAGGCATACATGAGAATGTTCCTATCAGTGTTGTTCACAGTAATCCCAAAGTACACAACATCACAAATGTCTATCAAAAGTAGAATAGAGAAATAAATGATAGCATGTTCACATAAGAAATGCTATGCAATAATAAAACGAATAAACCGCAGCTAGGCACAACCACATGGATGAACCTTACTTATATGCATAACATTGATCAAATAAGACAGTCAAAAAGGAGTACATACTGTATGATTCTGTTTACATGAAGTTAAAACCATGCAAATCTGATTGTGGGATTAGCATTAGAAAAACCTTTTGAGAGGTTTCATTTGGAAAGAAGTTAGTAAGGACTGGACGGGATAAGGAAGAGAACTTCTGCTGTGATAGCAATGCTGTGTTTCCTAAGGAGAGTAGTGGTTTAATTGATATGCTCTTTTTGTGTACATTAAAATTTATACTTAAGATTTGTGCGCTTTTCTGTATACATGTTATACTTCAATTAAATTTACTTAAAGCTAGGAACTTTGCAGAAAAATTTTACAAACATTTACCATTTAGGAAACAGAGCATTGTATGTTCTAACATTCTTGCAACTGACACATGGAAACTTTATTAAGTTACTAATGGAATCGTTGATTGATTAAAATATATATATATGTACATGTGAAGAAAGATTTTTGAATAAAAAGAATGTGAACATTACTGAACATTAAATTTGGCTCTGGATGTCATGATTGCAAAGCAAGAAATGGAAACATGATGGTTTATGTATTCTTATTTTTTAAAAAAAATGTTTACAAAGCATAACTATTTATTATAAAAAATGTCTTTAATTCCAGAACAAATTTATCATATTATTAATATATCTTGAACGTGGGGTGTTCCAGACTTCAAGAGCAAGATCCACTGCTTTGTCATGATTAAAAATTTTCAGCATTACTGATGTCATAGGAGATAAAGTATTTGGGAATATTTTTATCAAAACAATCTTGAATTTTGTTAATTATCAATATTTAGAAAGCAATCAATATTTCTTGGGTATCATTATATTCTGGGCATACTATCAAGAATCAAAGCAAATGTAAATAAAAACAACCACTAAGTCTCAGCAGCATTCAGTGTAAGCATTTATTCAACCCACAAATTTTCAGGTCAAATGGGCGTCAGATTATCAGAGATGACTTGCTGGGGATGTCTGGTAATTAGTATTTGAAGATGGCCCTCCCAAGAATTCCAACTCCTGATATTCTCACTCTTGTAAAAATCCTCTCCTTGCATCTGGAATGGGCCTAAAATTTATTTATTTTTTATTTAAAAAAATTATAGATTCATAAAAATTTGCAAAGAAATATACAGGGAAATCTCATTGTACCCATTTTCAACCTACGCCAATGTTAATGTCTTGTAGAACTATTGTTCAGTATCAAAACCAATAAATTAGCATTGGTACAATTCATAGAGTTTATTCATTTTCACCAGTTGCCCATGCATTGTGTGTGTATGTGTGTATAGAGTTCTATGCAGTTTTATCACGTGTAGTCATATATAACCACCACCACAAACAAGATACTCAGCTATATCATCACAAGACTCCCTCACATTACTCCTTCATAGACTTCCCTGCCCCTTTTTCCTACTTCCTAATCCCTATCAACCAAAGGGCTGTTCTCCATCCTTGTAATTATGCTACTTCACAAATAATACATAAATGGAATCACAAAGTATTTATTCTTTTGAGAAAAACTTTTTTTCACTCAGCAGAATTTTATCGAGACTCATCCAAGTTATAGTGTGTATGAATAATTTGTTTCTTTATATTACTGAATCATATCTTGTGATATGAATGTACTAGTTGTTTAACTGCCGACCCACTGAGAGATGTTCTGGTACTTTTTTAGTTTGGGCTACTCCGAATAAAATGGCTAGGAACATCTGTGTACAAGTTTCTGTGTGAAAGTAAGTCTTCATTTCTCTGGGATAAATGTCTACAAATACAATTGTTAGGTCTTATGATAAATCCATTTTAAGTTTTGAGAGAAACTGGCAAACTATTATCTGGAAAAACTATACCATTTTACTTTCCTACCAATAATAGATAAGTGATGGAGCTTCTCTGCATCCTTGCCAACATTTGAAATGAAAAATGGCTAACATTATTCATTTTAGCCATTCTGATAGGTGTGCAGTAATAGATCATTGTGATTTTAATTTGCATTTCTCTAATGGCTAAAAGTGTTGAACATCTTCCCACAGGCTTATTTGCCATATACCCTATCCTCTTCGGCAGTGTTTGTGCATGTTATTTTTCCTATTTTCAATTGAATTTTTTTCCACATCCTACTCCACCTCCCAACTCTTCTCCCAAAGTAACTCTCTTTCTGAATTTCTTTAATAATTACTCCAGGTGATTCTAAGACATACTAACTTTTAAACATTAGAGCCCTAAGGACAGAAAGTATAGAGGGAGAGCCTGAATAGACAAATTATCTGCTTTGATCATTCAGAAGACACCATCACTAAGGGATGGGAGAAAGGGAGATGAAAAGATTCCCGGGAAAGGGTCTCAGGAGGGAAGTGAAAAGCTCCAAAGATACATATGATTTGTTTGCATCATTATGCAGTCAACTGTGCTGCTACTGAAAATCACCGTTCAACGGCTGCTCCTTGAGAATGTGTTCTTTGGGACCCACCAGAGTCAGGTCAAGACTTTGCTGAAGGCATGAACCTGAGCCAACTAGCCTTTCAAGGTCTTTCCCATTTCTGTGGCTATTACAGCTGTGAGAAAGTGGGAGAGAGGGTTTACTGACCCAGGGCTGTTAGCAAGAACTGGTAGCTGCCAAAACTGGAACATTAACCTTAAAGTCGCCTCTCACTTTGTTGAATCTTACTTTGCCCTTACAACAATAAGAGATGCTTCCACCTTCAGCTGAAAGCTTCACTGATGTTCCCAACTGTGAAACCATCGGACAGAAAGGAAGGGGCAAAACTCTGGGGTTTCCTTCTAGTGTCACAGGAAACAGAGTAGAGCTTTAAATTGTAGAAAGCTGAGTGAGCAAACTGCTGCCCTTGAACAATTATTAACGGAGAGAGCTCACTGCACACCTGACCTCCCTGATGGCTGGCTTCTTTCTTATGAAGTAGTAGTAAACCCGGCAGATTCCTAGGCGGCTCTAGTAAAAGTTTACAAGAGCCAATCCGGAGAGTCTCCTAGTGGTATTTAAAATAACTAATGCAAACTTTGTTTAAGGATGCTAACTTTCAGAGTTCTAGATTTGCTATTTCCTTCATTGACTCCCTTTCTGTTTTTGTTGGAGTCTGGCAGTTTTATGTCCCACAACAGATATAACTCACCTGAGCAGGCTTGGGAGGGTCTTAGCAATTCATAGGCAATTAAATGTTTTGTTTTTTTTTTCTTACACATTTCAGTCGGAAAAGAAAAAGTAAACTTTTAGGAGGCTAACTCTCCTTAAGGTAGTGTAGACCCAATGCCCTTTTTACATAGTAATCCACAGTTGCATCAAACACACTTCAGAAGCGTTTCATCAGAGATTTAAAATAGAGCAAATCCTCAAGCCTGAGGGAATAGCATATCAAAGTTTAATGAGAAATGAGGGCATCTTTTTTATTAAATTTATAACTGAAAATGTTTTAATGAGTTGTTTTTTGTGTGTGTGTTATTTTTTTTAACAGCCTCCTGGCTTCATCCAACCAGCCACCACATTGACCAAGCTCAGCATAATTGCCGCAAAAGAAGAAATGCCTCTAGCTATCAGCAGCATTAATTAGCTCTCTGACTATAAATTTTAAGCAAAAGTTGTCATCATCATGTAGGGCAACAAGTTCTACAGTTTCTCTGTAAGGACAAAATCATTTGGCGACTGGCAGGAACCAAAAATGAATACTCTGCTAAAAATATTAATCATATGGACTGTAAATCTAATCCATTGATGCGAACGCTGCTTAGTGTTAGAAAGTAAAAGGGAAAGGAAAAGAAAGAGAAAGTGCAGAAAGAAGGCAAGAGGAAAAGGAAAAGCACAGACAAGAGAAGAGATCAATTGAAACACTAAAGGTTTGTGCTACATAGATTATCAGTTTCCAGGAGCCTGGCAGACTTCCACATATTTAATAGATCTATTTTATGTGTCACTTAGAAAAGGCATGCCCATATGATGCAAAGTATTCATTAGAATATTTATTATTTATAATCTGCCTCACTATAAAGAAAAAAATGGAATAGCTTACAACAAACACATTAAGTGCATAGATGAAAAAGGAGAGTGTTGTTTGATTGAATAAACATATTAGCCATTGAAGAGAATGCAGAGAACAATTCTTCCTCCAAGTCAAAATAGGCAACTAGAGCAATGAGAAATAAGAAAAATAAGAGGTGATGCCCTCTCATCACAGTGACATTAGAGATAGTAATTGTGTCATATGATCCTCTGTTGAATAGGAACAAATATGTACCATCACAGCTTTTGGAAGGCAAAACGTCAAGAGACCTGGCTCAAGGAGGCAGGATCTAGGCTGTAAGCCCCAAGCAGGAGAGATGGCCATCTGCCTGCACTGCTGAATTCCTGATGGATAGAGCATACAAGGGTATGTCATAAACACCAGGGGGAAAGAGTGAGACTAGTTCGACCCAGACAAAGTTGAGAAATAGTTCCTCTAAAAGGAAAAGACAATAATTTTTCTCTCCTTTCCTCAAATTGCCCCAATTTACTGATTCTCCTAGTCCTCTGAGTGGCAGAGCCTCTCATCTCTAAGCCCAGAACCCTTTTCAGTGCACAGAAATAGGCTCAGTGAAAAATCATTGTCAGTGCAGGATCTGGAAAGACATAGACAAGTAAATAGAGATGGTGACCTCTTGCATTATTATATTATAGAATTTTCTCTGACCATCATGGTCATATGGCAGCAAAGTAGTGAGACTATCTTGTACTAGTCATAACTTTTTATTTATTTGCTTCGATTGTAAAGGCACACTTTAGAAATATATGAAATTTAATTATTCATTAAGAAAGAATGCATTCCACTTCAATAAACGTATATGAGTGCCCACTTTTCACATGCATTATCTTATATGACAATTTTATCGAAACCAAGAGAATAACAAACCAAGAAGAAATAACGATTCCTGATTGGAAGGCAAGAAATAAAAGGACTCAGCTATTCAGGGTCCAACCATATCTCTTAACACAGAGATAGCTTCTTCTCCTTATCATGCCAGAAGCTTCAGAGAAACAGAAACACTGGTTTTGTTCTCTGAGATCAAAGACATACATGTCCCTCTCTGTGAAATCTCCTGTCTGACAGAGGCATTCCTGCTTCACCTTGAGATAAGGAGAGAGATGATATGGTTGGCCTTTTAATCTCTCTCCATTTTTCTGCATCACTAGCAGATTTTCTTGCACACTTCTGCCTCTTTTTATATGCACTGAACACGCATTAGCATCAGAATCACATAAGGAGACTTGCTGTGGTCAGCAGAAGCACAAAGTCAGCCCTTATGCAAAGTGATTGTCATAGATTTCCTCTTCTTGTGTTGTCAAACCTCTAAATAACTGCAGTTTTGGACAGCTTATTTGCTAAACCTGGGGGTAAAGAGGGACAGAGTGGGAAAGAAGAAGACGCAAATGCAATAAGTATCTCAGGGCTCAGGAAGGGTTAGGCCCTCTATTCCACCCCTTCATCTCTATAGAGGAAATTTCAAACATTTTTTCAGGTCGGGGAGAGTCTGACAGATTTTCTATTTTCAAGGATGACTAGAACAAATATACTTAGAAAAATGTCTAACCTTTTTTAAACATCTCATTCTTTATGTGAGAATTACTGTATTTGAATTTTATTTTGGCAAAATCTAGATGTTGATCCTAACCTTAATATTCCAGGATATAGCTAAGGCAAAGAGATGTTTTTGATGGGATACATAGAAGGGGATCAGAAACACAGGCTTAAGCATACCTAGGAATATGCTTTGCTTTGAGTCAGTGAGGGACATGCTAGGCAAAGCATATTATATCATGGTGAGCCTGCTGGAAATCATCCTTAGTTGTTTCACAAGGCCCATGTGCAACTGGTATTCTTCTTAGAACCACTTGTGAAAAACAGTTTATCAGTCTCCAAGTCAGCTAATGTTCTAACATTAACTTCTGGAGTTTATACATGATTTATGCATGCGGTACTAGGAGTAGCTCAATGTCAATGGGCTCATTCTGTTTTTGCTTGAAGTCAATAATATTAATCCTAGCAGTTATCTACATCCTAAAACAATGCTTAAAGAACCAACATCTGGCTTTGTCTGAATTTAAAGTATACCTTAGAGTAGCAGTCACTAACCTTTTTGGAACCAGGAACCTGTGCTCCTATGAGAATCTAATGCCTGATGATCTGCGGTGGAGCTGAGGCGGTGATACTAGCACTGGGGAGCAGCTGCAAACATAGATGAAGCTTTGCTTGCTCGCCCGTTGCTCATCTCCTGCTGTGTGGCCTGGTTCCTAACAGACCATAGACTGTTATCGGTCCATGGCCCGGGGGTTGGGGACACATGACTTAAAGAACAAACTTTCCTTCTTACAGTTCTGAAGTCTTCGAAGTCCAAGATCAAGGCACAGACAGATCCAGTGTCTGGAGAATGCGCTTTCCTGGTTTGCAGATGGCCATCTTCAGGTTGCAACTTCACCTGGCAGAGAACAGAGAGAGCACACACAAGCTCTGGAACCTCTTTCCCAAGGACACTCATTTCAGTCATTATAGCTCCACTCTCATAGCTTAACTACCTACTAAATGCTTCTATCCTAATACCATCACACAGCTGGTTAAAATTTCAACATATGAATAGGGGGCATAAAAATCCAGTTCATAACAAGAGGCAAGTAAATTCTATAATCCTTTTGGTCAGGTCAATGAGACCAAAGCAAATATGTGAAAGTGTATAAGTACAAATAAGAACCAACTCCACAAGAAGGTGAAGTAGAAAGCAGACTTCACCATGTGATTTAATAGTCTCCAAAAATAATTAAGCAACAGTTCTGTTGGGACAGACTTAAGTCACTAGCACTCACTTATGTTTGTTATTTCACAAACCTACTATGCCATTGTAGCAGAAAACAACCAAATGTACTATTCTAAAACCTATTACACCCTCTTTGCCAAGATCTTCCCATGTGCCTAGCTTGTTATGTGCTTTATATACATAATCTCATTTAATTTTATTCAAATAATTATTCTATGGTGCTCCAGTTTCATATCCCTATTGCTTCTCAGGACAGAACAGCTACCAATATGTATATATAGCCCAGAATCAATTTAAATGGAGATGGATGACTCCGAAACCAAGAAAAACATCCTAGACCTCAGGTTCCATATTAGCAGTTACTGTCAGGAGAGATGTTGCAGATGTCTGGTAATTCAGAGGAGCCCAGGGTTGTTGAAAGAGCAAATATCAATAAATCAAATGTGAAAGGCCTCCAATACCAATGGAATGTGGCAAGATAGTGGCAATCACAGGGCCAAAAAAGCAATATCAAAGGAATAAGGGAGGATGAGGAGGCAAATTATGCAAGAATAGAATCAGAGGCTTCCTGGAAGCAGGTAGTAAGCTAGCTTGGAATTGTCCAGAGTGCAGGACAGCGACGAATCTGGGCAGTCCTCACTTTGGCTCTAGTTTCCTGTTTATAATGATCTCCTTTCTGCCTTTTACCCTAACCTGAAAGGTGACCATATACAAAAGCCACCACTTTATAAAAAGTGGATTCTGGTAAAATGCTTTGTGCATTGTCACCCACCCTGCCACAGTTAGTTTTAATCCACATCAACCTCAGTTGCATGGGGCTTCAAAAATCTAAGTTTGGGATTATAATTTGTGCCAAACAACATCAAAGGGCTCAAATACATATAGGCATACACACACTTTAGAATAGTTAATTATGTTTATGTAATTATAATTCTCCTCACTTCTGGGTTCTCTAAGGAAAGTTAATGCTCAAATGATATGATAAATGTTAATGACAGCTGGGCTGGCTGACTTATCACTTCTATAAATATTGTCTTCTGGTAATGTTGCTTCTCTGGGCACAAATATCACTTTTTTTAAAAACTGAAGGTCAGGATTTTGAAAAAAATATTTGTATTTTTTCGTGTCCTTATGGTTATAGTTGTACATAGTTAATAAGAACAAGCCTTTTTAATTCTAGCAGCTATTTCTTTAAAGAGAAAATATTGAAGTCTTTTTTCTTATCTTAACTGGATTTGGTTTGTATTTGCTGTTTATGGTAAATCAAAAAGACTTTTCATTGATATAATGTCCTACGAACCATATAAATGAGCACAAGAGAAAATTAATATGCCCTGCTTGCAAAGCAGCATCAATTCATATTGAGTTTGTTGGGGGAAAAAGTGTTGTCTGGGATTAGCTCCACAGGGTACTATGTAGATAACAAGACAAATCCTATAAAATCCTCAGAATTACAGCTTAAGTTTTATGTATATTTTGATTTAGCCCTTATATCAATGTAGCAATATATCTTACAATAATAACTGACAGATCATTTTCATGAAGTATTTACAGAACTTGCTAGTTGGTTTGTATATATTATCAGAACAGTGAAATGCCTCTCCCCATCTCTAACTCAGGCTGATATCTCCTGCTACAAATATGCTAATCGATCAGAAGAATTCTGCTTGAGGCTTGAGTATTATTGCAAAAACAGCCCCTTGTCAGAGGAGCCTTTGCTGAAGAGGCAGAGAAATGTGTGATCAGACCAATTGGGAACAAAGAGACTGGAGATTTCTCAATTTTCCTTGTATCCCACCTCTTTCCTTGCCCCATCTCCTCTCTATGGATATATAGGGCATAGAACTTGAGGAGCTCTTAAGATGGGTTTGAGAAAACTATAGAAAGCTCCCATCTTCTCAGCTGACACTGTCTAGATCGATAAACCATTCCTTATTCCAAAGCCTGATGAATTGAATATTGGACATTTGAAGTGCCAAGCTCACGAACCTTGTGCCTGCAACATTATTTCATTTCATGCTTACTCCCACGAGGAGAAACTAATGTCCTTACTTAGTAGTCCAAGACACTGAAGCACAGAGAGGTTATTTCTCAGCATGACATAGGTAAGGAGTGATGGAGACTGAATTCAAATCCAGGCAGATTGACTCCTAAACCCAAGCTTTTAGCCATCGTGCAATGTTGATCCTAAAGGAGGAACAGGGCTTACCAAACTCTGTTCCAGCAATTCAACTGGACAGAAGGAAGAAGCTTCCAGCAGGCCGTCTAGAGGAAGGCAAGGAGTGGGGAGTTTTCTCCAATACCAGACCCTTTAGATGCTCAACCATTTGAAAGGAAGACCCAGAATCCAGAATACTTGTTTTTTCCTAAAAGGATTAAGTTGTAGGTTCCATGCAGAACAATGGAAACAATGCTAATTAATGGTCCTAAACAAAGGCACTGTTGTGCTAAGAATGGCCCTCTACGCAGCTCCATGACAAAATAATAATTATTATTTTCATTAATTAATTAATGAAAAGCAACCTACCTGACATCAGGAACTCAAATTAAACTCTCTAAGAAATGGAAGATGTTCTACTCCTGTTAATAGAAGCTAAAACACCAGGATAGTGACTTTTTTTTTAAGTGAAGCAAGACCTGAAGGTTACCCTGAGTTAAGGTTTGGGGACAATTGACATCTTTACGCTACACTTGTTTTATTTTACAGTCTCTACATCTTTTAGCTTCCTAGCTAATTATCAGCTCCTCAAAGTCAGGGAGAAGGTGACATGCATTTTAGTATCTCTCACACAATGCCAACACATTAACAACAAAACACAGGAAGCAGTCTCCAATCTCTATATATTCCTCCCCCCATTACTGTGCTCAATCATTGCTTGAAGCATATTCTGACAGAAAGAAGATTCATTAAAATAGCATTCATAAAAGAGCAACTTATATGGCTTTTACCATTCCAGGTATTAAACCTGACTCTACCAAAGAAATTTCCACAGTTTTAGTTTTTATATGGAATAAGATGTGAAGGCATCTTTAATTCAAGTCTCTGATGAGACAGTAAAAAGTATGGTGACTGTGATTGAACCCACATTCTGACATGTGTTCCAAATTCTTTACATATGTGACTAACTATAAGGAATATCCAGAGGGTTCTCATTTACTAAAAACCTAAGGAAATGGTACTAGTTCACCTTATACTTCTTAACTACGGAGTGCTTGAACTACTTACTCTACCATGCCTCATGTTAGCTTATGTCCTGCTATCCACACTGGCATGTGTGCTTCTTGGGGAAGCTTTATATCTCACATGAGCCTCTGCAGATTTAGAGAATACCCCCAGCACTACCAAGATCAGACATCCACTCTTCGAAATTAACTTCTTCCCACAAACATCTGGGACACCATTCAGAACAAATGTTTACCCCTAAAACTGGAGAGTCAGTGGCCCCATGGCTTTGACAAGACAGATTAAAGTATTGCAATATTTGTTTATTTTCAGAAGTCCAGGTTATTCCATCTTTGCCATGGTCTCTACATTATACTTGCTAAAGGATTCTTATTACTAAGCTTAATCTTAACTTTTGCACTTTCCAGAAATACAGTCATTAAGTATCTTATATAGAACATACTATTTCCCTCCAATAAACTGAGAAAATGTTGGCTGATGCCTTACTTTCCTTGTTAGCTCACATGAATATCAATCAAACTGAATAAGAACCCAGCCTCAGACTTACAGGCTATAAATCTCAATCTTGTGTGATTGTGGGGAAGTTATTTAACTCCTCTTAGCTTGTGCTCTTATCTGAAAAATTTGTATGAAAGTGGCTACCTTAGAGGGTCAATGTGAAAACAAGATGACATATAACAGTCATCTAACATAGTATCTGGTATATGGTTTACAGTCAGTAAGTATTAGGCATTTTTATTATCTTTTTTTGGTCTAACTCCTCAATGCTTGGATTTCAGTTATCATATCCTTCTTTGCCAGTTTCATGAACCTTCCTGAGTACCATCTTAAAATGTCACCCTAGAATCAGTTGCTTCAAGCCAAGATACTGGAGATTATCATTGGAGATACTACACTGAAATTTCCCACTAAGTATCTTTAATGTACAGTTTCTTTTTACACAGAAGTTTGTTCATTCGCCTCTCTCCATTCTGAAGTTGACCCCAACTATCTCAATCCATATTTTTTTCTATGCTTAGTGTAGCTTGAAGGCAATTCTATCAACAGGTTTAAGTCTTGCTCTATCAGGTATGATTTATCATATATCTGCAGGGTCTGGATTAAAACAGTCCGAATGTGATTAGCTATGAACAAAAGCAATGCGCAATAAAGAATGACACAGCCACGGTCTTGTCCTTCAGGTTTTTATGAGTGATCACATTTTCTTATTTTATTGAGGAAAACTCATTGTGCTGAAGGCATTAGAGCAATGTGATTAAATGCTATTGTGTATAATTTGATATTAGGTATTACCTGTATAATATCTATGTCTTCTTGCCCGTGAAACTAAACCATTTGCAAATATTAATGTGATACAATTGAATGTAAACCATTTTCTTTTGTGTCTGCTTGGCTGTAGTAGAGTTAAATGATAATAATAATCATGAACTGTGTTTTGTTTGCAAGGCAAATGATTAATAATAAAGATGAGTAATACTTTTTATTAAAAATTAGAGTAAATAACAGATGGTTGAACCCTTGGATACCCCAAAAGAAAAATTCCATGGTGTTCTAGCTTGAGCACTTTGGGAAATGTGTATGGTACTGATGAGTAGCAGCATGTAGCATTGTTAAGCTTGATTAAGCAAATTTAATTAGCGTTAGTCAATGCATTTTTGTAAGTGGATAAAATATATTCCAGTTTAGGCATGACTGTTAATCTTTAATTTATGAGATAAAAGTTAAAATGTAACCATAAAATATTTAAATTGCAATAAACCACATTAAAAGAAACTGATTTTTTTTGTTGTTAAATTTCCTCAGTTATATTTTAACCCTATGATTCAAAGGAAATTGCCTGAGTGTTTCCCTGTTTCTTTGGTTTTGCTATTATTTAGGAGGTGGTGGAGGTAAAGTGGTAACATGAGCTATGAATTCCCAGCTGAAGATACCTAATTTCTAAGTGACTTAGGACCACATTACTGTATAACCAGACTTTATAACCAGACATTCCTCAAACCTGGGTTTCTTGTTGTATAGGACTTATTATACAGGATCCTTGAGACTAAAGACAGGAGGAAAATCTAAACTCAAGGTCTCACCTTAGAAAATAAAACAGCTTTAAGAAAAATAAATAAAATAATAAATAAGTCAATTAATTTAACAATTCAGAAACTATTCAAACAAGATATTCTCAAAGTTAAAGGAAATCATATCCCACACTAACCTGAAACTTTTCAAATCTAAATTAATACTTTTAATGTCAGTCATTGTTAATTAATTAAGTAGATGCTGGCAGAGTACAAGGCCTTCTATTCCACACAATTAGCATTCCCAAAAAAATGCTACAGCTTGATCAAGCACTGGCACAAGATTTTAAGGTGTTTTCTAGAACTTTATGTCACATTCAACCATGCTAGGAGAAAGGTTTAGAAAAGCATTGTTTTATAACTTTGTTTAAATTTATTCTGACTCTTCTTTTCTCTGACTCTGTTTCTGACTTTTGTTTTCTCTCTTTCTCCTAGATTAACTGTTCTAAAGTTTAAAAAAAGTTGGTCATAATAAAGTGTGCTTGTATGTGTGTGTGTGTGTGTGTGTGTGTGTGTGTGTGTGTGTGTGTGTAGTTTGGGGATCATTTAAGCTTAGCTGCTTTCTAGGAAAATGGGAGTATCCACCATTATCAACTATATTTTTTAAAAAAAAGTTATCAAATCCCATGGACTTGTAGTAGCCACGGGCACTGTTGTCAAGAGCATGACATCCCACATAGAGAGACCTGTCCCCTCCACACCCAGGAGTAAGAACAATAAGACTATAGACATCCAGAGGTATGTGGTCCTTGACCAAGGATATAGGGAAGAGGGAGTATGGGAAAAAGAAAAATTTGTGTGGACTTATGGTGAGGGGGCAGCTATAAGGTCAGAAAAGAAGTATCCTCATTCAGAGCACTGATTTCATTTATTCATTCAGTCAAAATTTGTTCATTTCCCAGGCTCTATGGTAACTGCTAGAGTTATAACACTGAGCAGAACTGACAACAGTTATCCTCTTCAGGGCAACTTTAGATGACTGATTCAAAACTTACCAGAGGAGAGAGACAGGAAAATTCAATAAAGGTCTTCATGATCTGGCTCTTATCTACCCTTCTTCTCTTACTTTCCATCACTTCTGGCTCATCATCTTTGTCCTATCCACACTAAACTAATTGAATTTTAATCAAAATGCATGATCAGCTTCCTTGACTTTGTCACCTCCTTTGAGAAGCTCTTTGATTTCTCTTCAACCATGAGATCTTATACTTTCTTTCCATGGGTAAATACAAAAGCCTATATATATATATATATATATATATATATATATATATATATATATATATGTTTTTAAAAAACTTGGTCATAATAAACTACACACACACACACACACACACACACATACAATCTCAGTACAAATGATGTAAGTTAACTGGAACTATACTGTTAGAATTTTTCTGTATTTTAGTCTTAAATAGTATAATGCTAATTTTTAATATTCTGTTTTAATTTGTCTGTTGTGATTTTGACTCTATCTCTTTGTAATTTTTTAGTGGTTCTAGTAATTATGAAATACATACTTAAGTTTTCATACTTTATTTAGAATAATATTTTGTGGTTCTTTGTATGCAAAATAATTTTTAGTGTATTCTGGATATTTTTTATATTACCTTATGAGAATATATATCATATTTAAACCCCGTGGAGAATATTGATATTTTTGTTTTAGGAGGTACTTCACTTGGTTAGTTTCATCTCACAGGTTCCAACCCATCTTCTGTGGCCTATGGTTTAAAAGTTAGTTCAAGTATCCCTGCCTTTGCACTTAGGGCTGTCAGATAAAATACAAGATGCCGAGTATTTTATGAGATATACATAAGCTAAAGACATACATATACACTGTGTATCTGAAATTCAAATACAACTGACATGCTATATTTTTATTTGCTAAATCTTGCAAAACTACTTGTAATACTATTGAAATTTGTCTTACACATTAGCTACCAAGTGGTAGTCTGTATTTTAGGTTAGTTCTCAAAGCCTTTAGTACACTAATAAGGATCAAACTCCTGCTAGTGTGGGTCAAGGATGAACGCAGGAGTACACTTTCTCATACTTCCCCCTTTCTGCTATTTCTCTAGTAGTTTCTGATTTCCTTTGGTTCCTCATTGCCATCCTCCAGCCAGAAATTATCCACTTTTATAATTGTACTACATCCTAATCCCTGTGAGGAGAGGCCAGAGAAAGAGGAGAGTAAAAACCAACAGGCTTTGGCAAGGTCCTCAGGGAGCCATAGTTTTATGAAAAAAAAAAAGAGGAAGGTGGCTGTTCCTCCACATGCCACTGCCCTCATTGCACAATAGCCTGGTCCTGGAAATAAGGGAACAAAGGGAAAAAAATAACTAGGTGCTGAATGTTAGTGTCCTTCAAAATTCATATGTTGAAATCTTAACTCTCAGGTGATGGTATTAGAGTATGGGGACTTGGAGAGGTGATTTGGTCATGAGGGCAGAGCCCTCATAAATGGGATTAGTGTTCTCTTTAAAGAGACCCCAGAGAGATCCATCGCCCTTTCCACTACGAGGACACAGTGAGAAGTCAGCAGTCTGCAACCTGGAAGAAGACTTTCACCAGACACTAAATCTGTGGGCATCTTGATCTTGAACTTCCCAGCATCCAGAACTGTGAGAAATAAATTTCTGTTGTTTGTAAGCTATCCAGTCTATGTTATTGTTTTTATAGCAGCCCTAATGGAGTAAGATACTGTGGAGTCTTTTCTCCACTTTCTCTGGGCTTTAAAATTTCTATTTTCTACTCCTCAAGCCATAACTAGAGGATTTCTCCTAGATCTCTCTTGTATGTCCCACAGTGCTCAAGTTGGAGTTTCAGATTGTTATTGAGTTCAGGCTAGAGGATACTAGAGCGGGGGAAAAATGGTAAACTCTGCCTGTTTGGTGATAGTTCAGAATCTGGTATTCTTTTTCAATCTAAATAATAATATTTATCTTTCAAAGTTCTTTTCAGAGAAAGAAACTTATGCTTTCTCTCAAGCTTTTATAGTTGCATTCAGTGGGAGGAGAAGGTTGACATGTGTTTATTTCATCTTACCTAGAACCAGAGCCTACAGTGTTATATCTTGAAAGATTGCAATGAGCTGTAGAAACCAATAACAAATTATGCAAACAAAGCCAAAAGAGGAATTAAAATAGTATACTAAAAAGATTTGTTTAACTAAAAGAATGCAAGAAAGGAAGAACAGAGGAACCAAAAATAAATGAGATGAAAAAAAAGTAAATAACAAGAAAGCAGATCCAAATATAACTATATCAATAGTTACATTAAATGAAAAGCTCTGTATAAGTTATTTTGGTAGGACTGGAGGTGAGCAAAGAACATTCTATCAGCAGGTCTCAAAATTTAATTTAGGATGGATCTGAGAAGATGGTAGTCAAGAATAGCCTTAAGTATTCAAAATGGTTGTCTGAGAGAGAGGGAAGGTAAAGAAGGTAACTACTTGGAAGAAATCTGGAAAGAAAATGTGCCTACACCAGACATTGAGATAATTCCTGGAAAAAGAGAAATACTGATGAGTTTAGCTACTTCTGTATCTCTAAGTTTTACCTTCTCCTTCTCAAGCAACATTTGGGCAATAAATTCTCTTTTCATACTCTTCTGAGATGTTCAAAAATCATTAAGACTAGCCAAAGCCTTTGACAACTTGCCCCTAGTTTTAGTAACGTGCTTACAACTGTCAGGTGCCATGCTTTGAAAGAAGATAGGTAGATGATAGATAGATAAACAGATAGATAGATGATAGATGATAGATAGATAGATAGATAGATGATAGATAGATAGATAGATAGATAGATAGATAGATAGATAGATAGATAGATAGATAGATAGATAGACAGACAGACATTCTTTTTCTGCTAACCAAAAACCTTCACAGTAGTATTATTTCCCATTTTAAAGCTGAGGAAACTTGTGGTTTAAAACAGTAAGTAATTTGCCCAAGGAAATACAGCCATGAAGTAGGGGAGCTCAAATTTTGAATCTAGGATTGTCTTTAAATCAAATCCATGTTCCTTCCACTATACAGTGCTTTCTCTTTGTTTGCAGACCTTAGCATCTACAACAGATAAAGTGAAAACACTTTGTTGGACCACTATTGTAAGTCTTGTGTAGGACTGAAGCAAGACAAATTTAGACTTTAACAATCTAAAGATGGGCGAAAAGCATAAGAGCGAGATTGAAGAAATTTATGACTTACTACTCAATTTTCATATCATATTGCCAGCTCCCTAAGGGAGGGGAAAAATTCCTGAGTGATGATTGAAGAGGTAAAGTAAAATATCTCATTTATCATTTTTCTGGCAATTAGGCAATTAAAATGGATCATTCAAAAGAAAGACATTATTAATGATACAAGCATAATGTTTACATCTCTAAAATGTGTTAATAGTTAACAGGCAAGGACCAATTTAAATAAAACTATATTCAAATCAAAATAAAATTTAAATTGTAGAGATAAAGAGTATTTGAGAATGAGCCTTTTGCAGAACTTAAAGTTAACAGAGTTCTGAATGTACTCAAATGTTTTTTAATCTTTTAGCAGGGATTCTGCATTCCATTTTCTTAAGACATAGCAAAATATTTCTTCATTCAATCAAATTGAGAGTCATTTTCTTCTAGGCACTGAACATATAATAAAGACATTCTCCATTCAATTTATTTTAGAGAAAGAGAGCTTGAAAATACGCATGCATTTAAATAAAACAGCATGAATGATCTGAGCTGTGCTTCTGCATCATATGTAAATGCCAGGAGCCTCCAAGGTTCAGAGTTAGCATCAGCATATCTTTGGCATTCTTGTACTTAAGTGCTGCAGAGATTTAGGGGGGGATAAACCAGATCATATTTACAGCAATAAAACTCTCTTTTCACTTCTTTTTCTTTACGTCTGTGGCATTTACTGTCACTCCATGTATCTGAGAATGGGATATTGTATAAAAGTAACTCATCATCAGCAAGTACTACAAATTCACTCTCAGGACTGGCTGGCACATAAGTGAACATAGCTTCTAATGAAGGAAACTGGATGCCCAGTTTCTGAGGACATATAAAATAGCCAAGCTTCCTGCTCTTCAAGAGTCTTAACAAGGAGAAAAACACCACTAACATTTTATGAAGCACTTGTTATGCACCATGTATCCTCCTTGAGATTATCTCATTTAAAATTTATGACTAAACCCTTTTTTTTACAGATGAAGAAACTGAGAATCAAAGCTGTTCAAATAACATAATAAGAGATTTCTCCCCTATCTTTAAAAAGAAAAAGAAAACCAAAGGTCAATGCTTTTAATACACTGTGCTTCTAGCTGCCTGTGAGACTCCTACACCTGCCAATATATGATCTTATTCCACCGAAAAATGAAACACATTATAGTAGTTAACGTTCTGCAAGGAGATAGAATCAATAGTATGTATGTGTATACATATGTGTGTGTATATACATAAATATATATACATGTATATACATGAGTATATATATACATGTATATACATGTACATATGTATACACATACACGCAGAGAGAGAGAGAGAGAGAGAGACAGAGAGAGATTATAAGGAATTGGCTCACATGATTACAGAGGCTGAGTTCCAAGATCTGCAGTCAGCAAGTTGGAGATCCAGAAGAGCCAAGAGTGTAGCTCTGAAGGCCAGGAGGATCACATCCAGGAGGAAACAATGTTTCTGCTGAAGTATGAAGGCAGGGGAAAAAATATCTCGGCTCCTAGGCAGTCAAACAGGAGAAATTCTTTTCTACTCAGCTAGCCTTTTTGTTCTATTCAGGACTTCAACTGATTAGATGAGGCCCACCCACATTATGGAGAGCAATCTGTTTTACTCGGCCTACCAATTCTAATGTTAACCTCATCCAGAAACACTCTCACAAACATACCCAGAATAATTTTTGACTAAATATCTGGACTCTCTGTGGCCCAGTCAAGGTGACATGTAATATTAATCATTACACACATGCTAGATGTGTGGAATCATTGACATTACACTCTATCTTTTCAGCTACTGCCCAAACTGTTAATTTTACTAACAATATTAATAACTTTATGGAAGTATTCTGGGTTATTTTGCAATCTGTCTCAACACTAACATAGGAATTGTCTTAAATGTGATGGCTACCATAATTTTCAGTGATTCCTACCAGTGGTAGTAAATTTGGCACTTAAAGACCTTAAAATCTATCTCATAGGAATGTACAAAGTTATATGTACAATGTATATATGGATTCCAGCTTTCTGTAATATTTAAAATTTAAAGCAAAGTAAATATCCAACAATAATGAGTTAAATAAATTATAATGTAACCATATACTATATAGTCATTAAAATAATTCTATGTTTTTATTGGTATACAAAATGTCTATGATGAATTATATGATCAAATTTTTTGTAGTTATACATGTGTAGTTATACATGTATAGATCTATATAGAGATTTATATCTATAAAGATATCTATAAAGATATATATGTATGTATATGCACAGATAAAGATATGGGCATTTACAAATTGCAATGGTTCTGCCATTGTGAGAAGAAATAATTCATGCCATGTGGCTAGAAATTGAGGGTGACCTCTAGGAGATGAGAGTGACCCCTTCAACTCAGAGTCAGCAAGAAAATGGGGACATCATTCTTGAAACCACAAGTTACCATATTCATCCAACAACCTGAATGGATTCAGGAGAGGACTCTGAGTGCCAGATAACAATGCAGTCTGGCTGATGCCTTGATTTCTGCCTGTGTCACCCTGAGCAGAGGACTTAGCCGTACTACTGTGCACTGACTTCTGACTCACAGATCTGTGAAATAAAAATGTCTGTAGTTTTTAGCTGCTAAATTTGTAATAATTTGTTATACAGCAATAGAAAAAATACAATCATTTAGCATAATACAGAAGCATAATAAAAACTATATTAAAATAAACGGTAGAAAAGACTACGTTTTCAAAATAATCATTTGATTTACTACATTAAATAATGTTATTAAAATCTGTTCCTAAGCAGAACTTTAACTTAATATCAAGCAAAAAAGAAAGATCTCAAAGCTGTACATGTTTGAAATCACCTGCATTTTCAGTTTTTAAAATCTGTAAGAATATCTTCAATGAATTGACATGCAGAACCAAATAATAGATTTTGATTATAGATTAGTAAATTATGATGGAACAAACTAAAAAACCTTAATGTTTCAAAAATATTCACTTTTATTTCAAGGCAATTGAAAATCTTCAATGGCATCTCATTATATCAAAATAAATTGTAGACTAAAGTCTGACAATGTTCTCCACAATTGGATTCTGATTTTCCCCCTCAACTTGTGATCTGACCTCACCTTATTGACCTCATCTTATTGACCGTCTTACTTATTGTTTTCTTCCCTTTTTATGTGTCTTCACTCAAGACACACCCTTAGCCTACCTTTTAGGTGGAAGTCTTGTCAGCTAAGAAAGACCCAGCTCAAATACACTGAGAAAAGAAGTCTGCCTCCTTCTTATTTACTTACTCACTACCAATAAAACCAATCTCTTTCTCTCCATATTTTCAAAGATTTTTTTGGTTTTCCTATGATAGAACATACTGCCATTTGCTTTGTTTTAATTTGTATATGCATGTGATGTCACCTTCACTAGACTGTGAGTTCTAAAATGTCAGGGACTATTTTCTTCCTGATCTGTAGTACCTATCAGAGGGCTATACATTTCATCTATGTTCAAAAAGTGATTGCATTACTGAGATTTTTAAAACCTCCATCTTGCCAATATACAAGAACAAAACACACACTATAATGCATATAATTTTAATTTAGGAAAGTCTGAGTCAAAATAAATGATGAGAAACAGAGGAAAAAAATTAGGTTTTTTAAAATGAAGAGAATGATTTTACTCAGAGATTGAACAGGTCACAACAATTGCTAAGTGAAATTGGGAGCACAATAAAAGAGATTCAGAACAAGAGGAAGGTCATATTTAAGAACTAGAAATAAAGCACAGTATGTGTAATAGTCATTATACTTCTACAGTTTCTGCTGTAGCATTTTACATTATTCAAATCTTTTTATCACTACTTATGACAATATTTGCCTCTCTTATTAATTCATTTTCAGTACAATCCTGTACTGTGATTGAATTTGAAAGATATTCTAATTTAAGATTATCAGAATTGCACAGAGCACTATATTGACTGAATAACAGTTACGAACTTTTATGCATATGAATTTCAAAATGCCTCAAACATAACTAAAATCACTGCTAGCCCAAGGAAAATATAAAATATTATGTACAAGTAACAGTTTGCTATCTCTAGCTCACATGAAATTATTTTACACTTTCTGAAAATAATATTGATATACTTGTGTAAAATACAAATAAAGTAAAAGAAAAATTGGTTGAGACACTCCAATTCAGTTAACTATTTACTGACTATACAGATATATGAGATTTACTATTATATTCTATAAAGGATACAAATATAAGGAAGAAGGATAGGAGGAAGATAACAAAAAGTTAACCAAGTATATTTAAAGTTCTATCTATGTTAGGATCTGCTTTGGAATAGAAATAATAATTATACTTATCGAGTGTTTATTATAACTACATGTATTGTGAGTGTTTACATGGATGACATCATTTAATCTTTAGAATAAATCTATTAGCTTAGTATTATTATTTTTTCCATCTTTCAGATGAGGAAATTGCTGCATAAAAATTAGTTAACTTACTAAATGTCATGAATCTATAAATATCAAAGGTGAAACTTGAATTTAACAGCCAGACACTTTGTACTTAGCCTCTACATTATATACTTCCAGGTCAGTTTATTATCTCCATTTCATACAGCAGGAAATTGAGGTTCAAGGAGATTAAGGGGGTTTCTCAAAATCATACCCCTGATCAATGACAGTCAGTGTTTAAAATCAGATCTGTCTAATGCCAAATCCTTTGCTGACTCCTCTACACCATCTCCAAAGCTACATGAGATGAAATATTAATAAAATATATTCAAAGCATATCCCATTCCTTACTATTATTTAAATCCAACTTTCTGGCTGTGTGACATTAAGCAAGTCACTTAATTCCTGTCTGCTTTAGTTCCCTCATTTGTAATAATATTTCATACTTCAAATAATTATTTAGAGGGATAAATATTATGGATTAATCAATAGAATAGTACTTAGCACAAACATTATTATTATTATTACTGTTATTATCATTATTTGTAAATCACTGTATTTAGGGAGATAAAGAATATATGTGAATACTACTACTAATAATAGATTGAAGGCTGAATTAAGCACTTTTTCTGCATTATCTCACCCCAACAAACCCACTAGGTAGATACCGTTGTCATCATTTTACAGATGATAAAATAAAGTTTTCAAAACGTTAAGGAAGTGGCCCCAAATCATTCAGCCAGTGAGGGCAGGACCAGATATAAAACCTGGGTTTATTGCCTCCAAAGGCCACAGGGTAGTCTGCAATCAGTGTCAAAAGAAATGTGTAATCCAAGAGCTACAGAAGTTAAAGAATGCAGATCATTGTTTGCTTAGATGATCAAGAAAGGTTTCTCTGGGGCTGCTGACATCTGAGCCAAACTGCCAAGGTAGGCAGAATTTCAACAGGTGGGAAAGACAAGCAAGTTTACCTGGAATAACATGAACAAAGGTCTCAAATCAGGGGTATAATTCACCGACATTGTGGGAAGCAGTAGAAGATAGCTCTGTGAAGGGGAGTTTATGTAAAACCGGTGAGTGCAGGGCCCTGTCTCCTAGAACTGTGCTACTTGATACAGCAACTGTGAGACCCATGTGCCTCCTAAAAATGTATCTAGAGAGACTAAGAAAATAAACTTTTAATTTTATTTAATTTTAATTAATTAACATTTAAATCTATAAACTAATCAGTTATTGAAAAATTTTGAGTATTGGAAACTACTTAGATATGTGGATCTACTTTTTCAACTGTACATCTAGTTAAGTTTAAATACCAATTAGAGACTTTTAATGAAAATTTACCATTTGAATTAAGAGGCGATGTAACTATTAAATACATATTGGATTCTTGAGATTTATTTTAAAATAATGTAAAATAACTCATGAATTAGCTTTAATATATGCAAGGTTTTGATATTTTATATTTCTGTATAGGTTGAATTAAATAAAATATATTATTTAAATTAAACTTATCTATTTATTTTTACTTTTTAAATGTAGCTACTAAAGAATTCAAAACTATATGTGACTCACATTATATTTCTATTAGAGGTGTTCTAGCTTATTCCTGGCACACAGTAGGCACTCAGTAAAATACTTACTAACCAACTGTAATAAGAACAAGATGGTCACATTGAAGCCAAGCTGAGGATTTTGTATTTTATTCAATAGACAGGAGAGCCACTAAAAGTTCTCAGTGAGGTAAGTGATATGCTCAGGGTGCTATTTTAGTAGACTCCATCTGAAAGAGTAATTAAAACAGAGGAGAAATTGAAGTTAGGTTAGAAGTATACTGCAATATTAAATCAGCGCCAGTACCCACCTCCCCCATATTCTTCCAAAGCAGCTCAGCTCAGTAGTGTAACATTGTGTAAATGTTCAAGGTTTCTCATGAGTATGCTAAACACTCTTGCAAATGAAAGGCAATTCCTACTGAAATCAAGCCTTACCACACTCTGTGTACCTAATTTCATCACTATTACTTTTAAAGAGAATCAAAGTCAGAATCAATGTGGTTATCCCTGAAAAATGTCATGTGGTCTATAATTTCCTTTATTATAGTAATGATTTGCCAAATATAGCTTCATAACATAATTTTGAAATGCACGCAGTTGCAACTACAGGTATGAAGAAGCTGGAATGTCCTCCATTCTCCACTCAGCAACCAGAGTTCTCTTTTTCATCAGATGTCTGAATATGACATTTCATGCTGAAAAACTTTAATGTTATACCATAGTTTAAAGGATAAAGTCCAAACTCGGTAGCTCTTCCCAGTTCATTCAAGTCTCTATCAGTAATGTGTGACAGGAATCCAACTCAAACTAGTCCAGGAATTTTTTGGTCCCAGTACAAGTGAATGTCAGTAAAGAAACAGAGACATAAACAGATGGATAAATGGCTATCTCAATTCCGTTGTTTCCTGGGTGCTGGCCTCATTCACCCCTGCTGCAGACAGACTTGTTCCACATGGCAGAATAAATGTTTGCCCCTGCTTCACTTTCTACCCCTTGACCAAAAATGCCAAGAACCTTTTCCTCAACACTAAATAAGTAAATCTACCACATGGAGAGTGTGTACCATGTTCCAGGCACTGTTCTACAGTTACGTATATTAAGTTATTTCATGCAGCTAAAAACACTATCATCATCCCCATTTTGGAGCTGAGAAAACTGAAACATAGAGAGGTGAAGTAACTTGCCCAAGATGATCAAATTCAGAAATAGCAGGACTAGAATGTGAAGCCAAAGAGGCAGACTTTAGCACCCAAGTATCTTTACAAGAATAACTGTAACCAGGAGAAAAGGAATTTCTATTGGCTATGCCTGAGTCATTAGTCCACCTCCACAGGAGTTTGGGGTACTACTGATTGACAGCCCCACCAGAAACACAGGACATGATTAGAGTAAGAGACACAAGGAGTGCTTGGCAGATCAAAACAAAGGGCCTGATAGAAATTCTGTATTCTAACCACATTGGACAGGACAGGACAGATTTAGTCAAATTTACTATGCACTCTTTCGCCTCCATAATCTGCCCCTCTTTCTTCTACTTCCTAACTCTCCTTCTGGAGAACTGCTATTTATGAACCAGTGAGGCCATGCTTAAAAAATCAACTTGAGCAACATTACCCCAGTCTCTACAGGCAGAATATATCACTATCACCTATGTGTTCCTTTGGTGTCCCATGAAGCCCAGAATCAGTAGAGCAGACAGAAGTTCTATGTGAAAGTCTTATCACTCCTATTCCTTTAAAAATAATTGGTGGTGGCAAGATTCAGTCTAGCACAATTAAATATATCCTTTTATTCCATTTACTCATGCTTATTCCTTTGGATCGGTTCAGGATCCTGGATTAATACTATCCCACTCCACTCTTGGGTTCTCTCTGGCATCAGGGATTAATGATGGCTTCCCCCTCTATTTTGCTCTTACTTCCCAGTATTGTCCACATTTGACTGTCATTTCTCTAGTGCAGACCCCTGGAATGGTTTTAAAGAACTTGTTTCTGACATACCACACTCTGGGCATATTGCCATTATTGTGCTAATTTCATTGATTTATAGTTTTTTTGTTTTGATGTCTGTTTCTCTTGTGAGATTTTGAACTACTTAGAGTGTGAGTTATGACTTAAATCACCTTGTTATCCCTGATGCTGAATGGAGTTCTAGCCACAGTTGGGATAAGGAATCTATTTCCGTGAGTTGAAGAAAACAAAGAGAAAGAGGAAGGGAGGAAAAAAAGGGGGAAGGAGGAAAGAAAGAATGAGATAAAAGAGAGAAAGACGCAAAAAACAGTTGTGATATTATTCCAGCATCTACATTTTTTTCTTGAGAAAGGGCAAAAAGGAAGTAACGTGTGCAACTCAAACTTAAGTCAAATAACTTTCTTTTAAATTTATAATGGTGAAGAAAATTAAAGTAACAAAACAATGAAGCAATTTTTGCTGTTGACCAGGAAAGAAAATTCTCAGAAACAAATATTTCCTTTAAGACCTTGGGCACATTTGCCTTTATCTCATATGGCAACTTAAAGCTCTCCTGGTAATGCAAGAAAATGGGTTGATTGAAGTAGATCTACCTCTTCCCAGGCCTAGAAAAGCAGTTTAGAATAGAGGACTGATATCCAATAATTTTGTCCTAACCTCCATCTAGCCTTTGAACAGAAGCTGGTTGGCCATTGCACGATGTTTGGAATGGGCATTGACCTTGGCGTCACTGATTTCATTCATTGCCCAGTTTCTTCTTTTACTCCACCCTGGACAGAGCAATGTGGTTAAAATAGTTGATGGCTGAATTTCTGAGCAAGAGACCTCACTGACTCACAAATACATTTTCTTTGACACGTTTCAAGAGCACCTGCTTCTGACTCTACAGAACAAGTATTTGTGAGAGGTAATTTCCTTGGAGAAAAATCTGTATCTCTCTCCAAAAAGAAGTTAATGCAAACATTTAATACACAAGAGTGGTTAAAAGTGTTAACTCTGGAGCTGGTTGATTTGGGTTCAAATCCTGGATCCTCCACTTTATTGGTTATATAAAACTACTCTAATCAGTCTGTGCCTTAGTTCCCTCAACTGCACATAAATAATAGGATTTACCTCATACGGTTGTGAGAATTAAAACAGCCGATATTTTTAAAGTACTTACATACCACTGTACCTAACACACAGAAAGAAGGCACTATATGTATGTTAAAAAAATAAAGTAAATTTAGCAGACAAATATAAGGTGTAGAAATACCTTTGAAACATTATCAAAACTTATTGAGTAAAGAGAAATCTAAACAAACAAACAAACAAAAAGATACATATGAAGTCATATGGGATAAATATCAAATTTCTTGAAAATTTTAAATAATATGGGTGCAAGAGTTTTATGGTTTCTTTAATCAATAGGGTAGGTACTACATTAAAAAGTATCCCATTGGATAAAGTTCCAAAAACCTGTCTTTCCTTATACAGACAATCTGTCTTTTCTAAAATTAAGTATAATGTTTTCGACAACCATGAAATATTGTTTAACGCCTTTTAAGTACACCATTAATTGCATATAAAGTGTTCTAGGAGGGCACTGTCATATACTGTAACAGAGAAGAAAAACTATAAGTTCTATAAATCCTACAAAAGTTTTAAAATGCTCAGAGATCAATAAACGCTCTGCCCTCTAAATTCTACTACTTTCTTCTCTGGCTGTTTCTTCATCACATGTCTGCCTCTATCTAGGAACAAAAGATTGGAACACTCAATTTTTAAAGAATGGGTAACTGTAATAGAGATACTATGATTACTGCGCCTCACAATGACCTTACCGGTTGTTGTTTGTTTGCCGTGTTGTTTATTTTCGAAATAGTTCATGAGCCCCACATTTCTGAGTAAAATATTAATAAAATCAATGCAAAAGGAAAAGGGCTGGCAATATGACACCACACCTACCTGCCTTAATCAAAGTATTATTGTAAATTTTCAGCTGCTACCATGCTAATTAGATGTTTGGAGAAGTCCCACAAAGCTTAGAGAGTTTTCCCCTTTCCTATATTTTTGGAAACACATTTGAAAAAATCTAAATACTACTAAAAAAATCACCACATAATTAGTGAGGCCAAGTTGAAAACAACAGGACCATATTTTTGTGAAGTAAATAAAAAAATATTTTTTGCCATCTGCACTGACACAAAAGTAAAGAGAGTGAAATGTTTCGTACACTTCTGCATTGGTAAAGTCCCAAATTATCACAAGGCAGTCATTTTCTATCCCTATTGTCCCACCTGCACTCTTCCTTCCCCCCACAGGAATCAATTGCTAATATAATTCACATTGTTGTCAGATATGCTATCCCTGGGTTTAACTGTTTAAGAAGAGAATTATACAGCCAAGGGAAGATGAAGCAAACTTTATAAAAGAAAAGATGTTGAGTGAAAAACTTAAGCATACCCAAGGCCTAAAGTTACTGAGGTGGTCACAAAATGAGCTTAAGGGAAAAAGGAAATTGGAAGCAAAGAGGGTTATCTCCTGAAATCTAAGGTCAAAATATGCAGCTGGGGCTTGTGAGAGACTAGAACCAAGAACAGGAAAGTCAGGAGCCAACACAGCTGTTATTTCCAACATTTCTGTTTTCTCAAGGAAGCAAGATCCAACATCTCTCTTTCTCTCTGTAGAGTAGTTTAATTCTTCAATCTTGACATGGACCCACTTCCTAAACTCTGCTTACAAATGGACCACTTGACTATGGTCTTTACAAATTCTGGGGGATAGAATCTGACTAGAGGAGACAAGCTTCCAGATTGGTTCTCTTGGCCCAGTGAATGTTGGCCATTGGAGTTATGGAAATAGTGTATAATGAGGGTCATGACAATAGTCTACACCATGAGTTGGTGATTTTTTTTTTCCAGTAAAAGACGATACAGTAAATATTTAGGCTTTGGGGACCAGATATTCTCTGCTGAAACTACTCAACTCTGCTGTTGTAGCACAAAAGCAGCCACAGAGAATACATAAATGAATGGGTGTGGCTATGTTCCAATAAAACTTTATTTACAGAAATGGATGTTGGGCCAGATTTGTTCCACAGGCTATAATTTGCTGACACCTGGCCTACAGTTACACTATATACAGAAGAGACTTTTTAAAAAAGGGTAAGGGTGATCATCTCTAATATACATACCCAGCACTGAGCATGGTAAACAGAGCCTTACAATGTGTCGGGGAACCTGAAGCATGGCTGCACTATTGGCTGCTAAGTCTTAGAGCAATGGCGTCATATTCTGAGAAGAGCTCTTCATTCTATCAATAAAATTCCCACCCCCAAGAACATGCCCATGTTCCCTTAGGATAGATGGGAAAGAGAGAGCTCAGAAGGAAAGTGGCCATTTCAGCAGACTGGAGCTAAAATAGAGAAAAATAGAGTACTAATACAGGAGGGGAGAGTTTTCAGAAATATATGCCTGACAAATTTATTTCTAGCTACAGCTCTTCTGGGAATTGTATATTGTAGGAAAAGTGGTAGATAAACTCACAAGGTAAAGTTAGAAAACCATGCAGTAGGCAATTTTAAAGTCCTATTTTGAGCTAGGGAGAAAAAGAGGATATAAATATTGCATGAAGTAGTATTCTGAAATGATATTCCATCCATTTCAGCACACTAGATACTCAGTGTCTAATAGCACCTGAAACCAGGTGTGATAAGGATGAAGGGGAGAGAAGTACATCATTGCAGCAGCCACCCCAGCAGCATTAGAAGAGCTAAAGGCAAGAGCTAAAAGGCATTTTTTGATACTTTCCCTAAGCAACTAGTGTGACCCAGGGGACTCAGCAGGAATAAATATGCTTTCTTTAGCACTTGCTGCAGTTAGATATGGTCAACAAGACCCAGCTCTGTAATCACTGGAGTAGGAGGACCAGCAATGGGTTTCAGTAACCTCTCTTAGCAGCAGTTTTCCTGTGTACCCTCATGGTTTTCATTGATTCACTTTTTTTGTAGTAATCTCCTTGACAGGACTGTTCTTCCCCTCTCTGCTGCAAAGATAGGCGAGAAAAGAGAGGATGGTGGCAACTACTGAAGCAGGTGGCTATTACAATTATTTTTTTCAATACCGAGTACTTGATATTAAAAATCAAAAGTTAAAAACAAATGACTTCTGAGTATATTTCCCACAATCTAGAGGCAATATAGCATAATGGCTAAAAGCGAGTCCAGGTTTCAAGTCTTAGCACTACCCAGGGGTGGCATTCTGAGTTACTTACCCTCTCTCAGCCTCATTTTCCTTATTTGAAAAATGGCAATAAAAGCAATTACGACCTCATAGAATTGTCATGCCTTTTAAATGAGATAAAATACCTAAAGAGCTTAGCTTAGTATACTTGTGCTTATCATGAATGCTAGCTATTATTACTATATTATCATTAACAAATAGGTAGCTAGTGAGACATTAAAGAGATACAAAACTATCATTTTGATATATGTAAAAAAAAAAACAATTAGGGCTTAGATGTTGAAGGGCATTTCATTACTCCTTAAGCCAGTGCTCACAAAATTCCAGAGTCTTGACTATTTCTGCCAGAAGGAAAATGGTGATAACTAGTTTCATTTGCAATTGTTTTATATGCTCGCCTATATGTGGTGTTTCATTTTACCACACCATAGGATTCCTTTGGAGCTACAGAACATTCAATCACTCCTCCATTATTCAGCAAATAAGCCCTCAATGAGTACACCAAATGTTACGCACTTGAGCTATGATCATGACAGAACCACTGGCCCTGTCCTCCTAGGGGATTACTGTCTAATCCACACGTATGTTCCATTGCAGAGCACCTTGCAGCTCATCTGTTTACTGGAGAAAGATGTTTACTTTTTCCTTTCTTGGGTCCTTGCTTCCAAAAGGATCAGGAAAAAAAGGAATGGTCCTGCCAAAAAGGGCCACGGCCACGTGCAGCCTGTTCAAAGCACCAGGTGTATCTGATCTGTGCCCAAAGACAAGGTCGTTAAGAAGTTTTTCATTCAAAACACAGTAGAGGCCTCAGCCTTTGGAGACATTTCTGAAGTGAGAGTCTTTGATGCCTCCATGCTTCCCAAGCTGTATGTGAAACTACCTTACTGTGTGAGTTGTGCCACTCACAGCGAGGTAGTCAGGAACTGTTCTCCTGAAGCTCTTAAGGACCGAACGCGCCTATGCCAATTCAGACCTGTGGGTGCTGCCCCACGACCTCGGCCAAAGCACATGTAAGGAGCTAAGTCCTTAAGTACTAAAGAAAAATTCTCTGGAAAAAAAATAGAAATTATACTTAAAAAACGATGTTTACTTTTTCCTAGTAACGATGAGTGTGATGTTCACTTACTCACCTGTTTACTGCAAAAATGCTGTGGTGGATATGATATTTCAGATCACAGACTCCTGAGTAAACAGAAAGAGTAACTTTATTTTTCTCTAAATGAACTTAGTTTCTATCTCGAGACTCATTCTGTCAGGTAGTTAAAAGGTAATCTTGGTTAGTTTGCAGTCAATGTCCCATCTTTCCATGGTTTCTTTCTTTGCTCTTCTCCATGGAGTTACATCTCCTTGGACTTCACAGCTGTAAGCTATCTGGACAGCAGGGTTGTCTGATCCCTGGGAGCTCTCTCTC
This sequence comes from Pteropus medius, assembly GCF_902729225.1. NCBI lineage: Eukaryota > Metazoa > Chordata > Mammalia > Chiroptera > Pteropodidae > Pteropus > Pteropus medius. The sequence continues at coordinate 9,585,233 of NW_024355008.1, forward strand.
CACTCTGGCATTCACTGACAGATTTATTATTACATTATCTCCTCCATTGCTATGCCCTTATACCAACAACTGCAGGATTGTCCACTTTTCCATCTGATATCCAGCTGTAAAGTCATTCTTCCCTCGAGATCTCTCCAATCTACCAGTTTGTTCTCTCAGCTATCATTTGCACCTTTACCAAATTTACAAAAAATTTCCTACCCATTCTGAAGCTGTCTCAGGAGCACTCTGTCCAACATCCTTTGAAACTCTTGTGGAGATTTGATATTGTGATAATTCTAGAAAATCTGTAAGGCTGCTCTGTCCAAGGCTCCCAGGTCACAAGTGAGCACAGTTCGTCTTTATTCTCATATCCCTGAACCTATACGGGAATTTTATTGATCTTGCCACCCAAGAAGGCAGAGGTGGGTTCTCCTCTCAGAGATCCATACAAGCAACTCCTTCTATTGTTTTTACTTCCTCAGTTTTGCTATATTACGTTCTTCTAGAGTTCTTCCCTTTCTCTTCAGATCATAGAATTTTCATCTCTACTGGTGAAGGAAAAATTTTTACCAGGAAGTATTTGTCCAATTCTATTGCTTTATTCAGGGTCCTTAGCTTCTGAAGCTCAAAAGTCAATAAAAACTTGTTTTCTTTGTTTTATCTACTTGGAGAATTCACATGTTATGTGTAGCTATCCCACTGAAATAGTGGAATGGGGGAAAATGAGTTTCCAAATATGAAAGGATAACAAAATATTATTTTGCTACAATGTTAAGAGACAGAGTCCTTTGAGAAAATTGGGCATATGTGAATACCTGCAGTAACAGGAGCCAAGTCCATATGTTCCTGTCAAGATAATGATGGAATGCTTTCTCAACACTTACTCCAGATCTTAAGACCAATTTCTATATTAACTGTTATGAGTTGAATTGTGTTTACTCAAAAAGATATGTTGAAGTCCTTATCCTGATACCAGTGGATATGACCTTATTTGGAAATCAGTCTTTGCAGATATAATCAAGTTAAGGTGAGGTCATGAAGGCAGGCCCTAGTCTTAAGTGACTATAGTCCCTATAAGAAGAGAACAGACACAGAAACACAGACATACGAGGGAGAATATCATGTAAGGGTGGAAGCAGAGACTGATGTACTATAGCTGCAGGCCAAAAAAATGCCAACTGACAGTCACCACCAGAGGCCAGGAAGAGATAAAGAACAGTTCTTCCACAGAGCCTTTTGAGGAAGCATGGCCCTCCTGACACACTGAATATAAACTTCTAGCCTCGAGAACTGTAAGACAATAATTTCTGATCTTTTAAATTACCCAGTTTGTGGTACTTTGTTACTATAGCCCCGTGAAACTCACACACCAACTAAACTCACCAAGGTTGCTCATCTAAGCTCTCTTAACACTTATTAATTTCCAGAAAACTGAGGAAAGCCCTAGCCAAATCCAGCAAGCTGATAGTAACAATCTGCCTGGAGACCTATGCTGAGCATTAAGGCATCTGAGAAAGAAAAGAGGTGAGACAAAGCCAGCACTAGAATGCAGCTGGAGTTGCTTTGGGAGGCCACCCTTGTGATCCTGTGAAAAGGTGGGAAGAGTATGTGTGTAGTAGCAAGGGAGGGTCTAAAGTTCAATATGAAAGGAATGGCCAGAATCAAAAATGCAAAATACATCCTAGACCATACAGAGAAAACAGGTTTGGGAGGCGAATCCTCAAAATAGACTTTGAAACAGATACCAGGAAGGAAGAGACTTCACCTGAGCCTGTGGGACTTCGACTGTGGGGCTACTAAGCCCTTTCGGATAACCTCGCTTGCTGAAATCCTGCTATTTACTGATGGCTTTTTCCCTTCTCTTGGCTTCAGAACCTGGTCCTTTAGCTCACAGGAATAGATAGTCCTGACAAAATTTCCTCACATTTCTTGAGTCCCAGAGACTAATTCCTACAAGAATGCCAATTTATTTATAAATTTTCTATGAGAAATATACTACTCAATGATGCCTTCTCTTCCCCCTGGGAAAAACTACTTGAGAAAACTTAATAAATTTCCAAAGCTATTAGTGAATGCAAAACCGAAACACAGGAAATTACATAGCTGTAAGGAATTTTTCATCAGCCTATAACATTCTGATGAATCATCTCTCTCCGTGAAATGGATATATCTCTCAAGAGAACAGCAATAGTTGTGATAGACCCCTAAGGTCCCTTCCCATAAAAGTCTTCTGCCAACTTGTATTTGCCAATATTGGATACAGAACCTATGTCCTTTTAAAGCATGTTTTCATCTGTTTCATATATACTTCAAGTAATGGTATAAATATTTTAATTGTATTTATTTTTAATGGATTGTATTGGAACACACCAAACATAGAAGAGTATGTTCAGTAATGAAGGTAGACCTTTCCAGACTTGGTCATGTTGTACTTTTATGATTTTATAAGTGCTCTTTTAACTTGCTACATTCTTAAGATCATAGTTCTCTTCTTCCAATGTGTAACCGTCGAACAAGGACAGAGGAAATAAGTCATGTGATCTTAAGAGGAATTTTCATCTAAATACTGTAGCCTGATGAGTCACCTCTTTTATTCTACAGATAATTCTATTTAAAAGCCAAAGCTGGTCAACGGGAATTTGAATGCACTCTCTCCAAGATGGTTCCAAATAGACCTTGGCTAATTCTTATTTTCAGAATCTGGCCTGAGGGAGTCATTTTCTTCAGAAGAATTAGTATAACATCTAAATTGTTGCAGAAGTTCAGGGTAAGTCCTGGGCCCTCTTTGCTTTTTAAATTCTCTACCTAATTAGTATTATATAGTCCCATCACTTTATATGCCATCCTTATGCTGATGGATATATTGTTCTATGTATGACTTCTCCAATAGGCCAGACTTCTGTATTTAGCTTTCTGCTTGATGCTCCCATTTGATTGCTGCCCTGCAACTCAACTTTACATTTCCAAATCAGAAATTTTGATCCACAGATATTTTACCAAAGCTGTCTCTACTCTGATATTCTCTACCTCAGAGATAGAGACACCTTCATCCATCTATTTTACCTAATCTTAAAACCTGAGTGTACCCCAGATACTATCCATAAAAAATTTCTGTCACTTTTATTTCCAAAGTATATTCCCCTCCATGGTCATTCTCTATCTCTATGGCACCATCGTGTACCACCTGTGCTTCTACAATAGCCTCTTTTTACTTTATAGTTCATTTTCCATTCATTCACCGGAATACTTTTTTAATTGAAAACATCATGTCATTACTAAAATCCTCCAGTTACTTCCCTTTGTTCTTAAAATAAAATCATAATCTCATACCGTGACATAAGGCATTACATGGCCTGGCCTCTGCCTATCTCTCTGACAGAAACTTCTATAATAAATACTTCTATTCATGGCTACAGCAAGCTTTTTCCTGCCTCAGGACATTGATATATGCTCTTTCCTTTGTCTAGAATGCCCTTTTTTAGTGCTATATTGCTGAGTATAACACACTAGTGCCAGGTTACCTGAGAATTCCCATTTTAGAACCAAAAATCCTGACTTGGAAACTACCTTAGTCCCAGTCAAACTGGGAAGGTTGTTCACCCTATGACTGAGTTTATGCACTCAATAAATATTTCTTAAGTAAATACATTTAGTAACCATGTCACTAAAACTAATTTCTGAATACTGAGGATTTCCTATTATGGAATAAAAGGATATATAACCTCATGAAAGCTTAGGTCGCTCTAAATATTAAAGAAATTTAAAAATACTTTGCAAAGATAAATTTTAAACTGGTTGTCTACAGTTGTATTGAGAAATGCAGAAATTAAACTTTGAACAAATTATTCAAAGTTAAAATATAATCTTTTGATCAAGGAATCTAATGGAAAAATAAATTTAAAATGTTTACATTGGAATCTATAACTAGAACTGTATTTCCTAAAAAATGATCTGATGAAATGATCCTATAATATGCCTGAAGGGGAAAAAAGTTTTGAATATAGAAGATACAATATCTCCTTCTTGGAAGTTCATAATACATGTTTGTGTATTTGAGGGCTCTGAGAAGTCAGGGAACAAAGACACCTTCTCAACATCCATTAAGGCAGAATTTTACATATTTGGCTATGGAATCTTTTTCTGTAACATTTAGAGAAGCCAAATTGTAATGTTACAATCTTTAACTGTAACGTTAATTTACTACAGCTTTCAGGAATACATTTTGGGAAGCGCTGTCATAAACCACAGAACTCCAACCATCAACTGGAATCCACCAAGAAATTTCAAAGGCTGACCTGGTAGATATCCACCTCAGACCCAGTCTGTCTCTTCATGGTTTGCAGAGATTTTCAGTAGGTTAAGAAGTGCTAATGGCAGTACTACTCCTTTAGAATGACATACTGTCAGCTTCTCTGCCTTGTGATCTAAAGTCTAAAATTAAGGCAGGTTTTCATGAAAAGTGGGCAAAACAGAACTCTCACCATCTGGAATTGATGAAAAAGAAAACAAGTGATATGGAACCTATAAGCAATTTGATTACGAAGAGGCAGATGTTTGGCTCAAGTTCTAACAAAAGAAGTTAAAAGTCAATCTGCAAGATTGAAAAGAAGAATGAAAATATAGAGTTCACTGCTCAGTAATTAAGTTCAAAACTGTAGTAATGTGATAGATTATTATTATTATTATTTATTAATAAAATCATCAAGCCACATGTTAACTGAGCATCATCAAAAATCTACAGAAATTTACCGAAAAGGCAGAATGATCATTTTGGAAGGCTTAGTATTCAAATTTTTTAAAAAGGAACAAATCAAGGTATGTTATCTGAGAGAAACAGTTTTGAGTGGCATTTAGTAAAGTAAGCTATGATTAATAGAATACATTTAATTTAGGAAAATCAGAACAAGGTACATTTTAAAGAATTACACACTGGAATAGAATAACATATAAAATGTAGAAGAAAAGTTTGTTCTGAGTATAAATACTTTCCATTTCTAAAGGAAATACAAAAAGTGTCAGTAAACCATTTTTTTTTCTTTTTGTCTTAAGATGGGAGAATAAAAAATGGTGGTAAACGAACAAACAAATGATACATGCAATGAATTGATATTTCCAGGGAAAGCTAAGAATTCAGAATGTGTAAGAGATAGTTAGAAATATTTTAAGGGGGAAAAGGAAAATAGAGTAGATGTAAGCTCCTTAATA